>NC_056732.1:234233250-234238250 GCF_019279795.1 Protopterus annectens | reverse complement strand
TAAATACCGAGGAATTCGGTATGGTTGAGAGGTCTGCCTTCTGCATGTTTTATCAGCTCAAAGATAAGAGAGTTCAGAACAGAAAGGAATGTTTCCATCTTGAACTTTTCACTTTTAGTGTGAAGTACCTCTTCTTCTGATCCATCATATCTAGTATGAAGCACACTTTGCTTTCATTCCCATTTTGTTACATAGCTAAAATCTGAATCTGGAAACCTACTCCTGGATGTTAATTCATATTCACTAAAATTGTCTTTAATTTCCTAAAGATAGGTCTTCAGAGACTCAAAAAGATTCATGGCAACAAGTATGCTCACATCCTCAAAATGCAGAACATTATTTGTTTAGTTCACTCTTTCAAGAATGGCATTCCAAAGAATTGTCAGAACTATTGTTTCCAGGTTCTCCATTTTCTCACTCAGTCCTTCTGCCTGTAACCTTATGTTAACTTCTTGTTCACTGCCAGCTGATACAGAATCCTGTACGTTTAATTTTCTTGAAACCCCATACACAACATGAACAGCATCAAAATGTGGTGACCATCTCATGTCAGACAGACACTTGACCACAACATCTTTTCCTAAAGATGATGCCAAAACGTTCCATAGATGTGTAGAAGCACAGAAAAAGGAATACAGACTCTGAACAAAGTCAAAGAATTTTCTACTCTGTAGACAACACTCTGCTACCGTTACTCCCACCAAGTTCAGGCTGTATCAAGCACTGGGGCATGGATGGCAAACTCATTCAGTTGATGAGCCCATACTTGCAATCCTGTATAGCATCCAGACATAGTTGATCATACAACTTCTTTCCGGAGAGGGAAGATCAGAATGTGAAAGGCAAACATAAACATTAAATCCTGGAGTAATTCAATTAGCGGAGATATATGGTTTCTTACAGTAATTAGTAAATTCACTTATAGTTGCTCTAGAATGGGTTAGCTGGATTCCTGAAACCATTTCCTTTAAGAAGATGAGTGAGGTCCTTTTCTTTGTGATCTAATAAATTCTAATTTTACTAGGAAATTCTCCAAAGTCTCAAAATACGGTTTGGTATGTAACAACACAGAATACAAGAGAATTGGTTTAAAGATCTTCACATTACTCAAGTAAATGTTATAAAGTCAGTTGAAAGTGGAAGAAGTAATGTTTTAATTGTTGCTGTCTCTCTTGAATCTCATCTTTCCAGTTATGACTGCAGCTAACCTTGGACATTCTCTGTTAAAAAAAACAAGCGTTGGGAACATAATAAGAGCCGGCAAAAAATAAAAACTATTTATTTGTAAGCGCTTTCGGTGTGGACCATGCCTCACCTTCCTCAGACAAAAAATGAATCAATTAACATTCTTTATATAAACAAATTAAAAACAAATCATTCAATTGATATTCTTAACATTATTTGTTAAAGGGCAAGTAACTATACTTGTCAAAAAACACCACTTTTTCAGGTATTCAGGCATTTCACTCTAAAAACGTGTTGCACTAGATATGGTTTAAACCATAATATTGTCACTTTAAAATACACCAACTTAAGCATTGTGTGTATCCACAGATGAAAATATATCAAAATATTCGGGTGAGCAGTCAAGAAAAATACGGTCATTTGGCATTGTAGGACTGAAACGACCAATTGTATATTCTTTACCAAGCAATGTGAATATGAGTATAAATATGACTGTACCACATCAACCAGAAATTAATACTATGTCGTAAATAAATATATTAATAAATAATAAGTAATGTTAGTTATAAAATAGTAAAAAATAACTTGACATAAACTGAATATTAAGTGTTAAATGGAATCCAAGTGCACTCATTGGAAACCGACAGACAAAACACAGTATACATGTCCTGAAAGAGTACTAAGAAATGCTTGCATTATTGATTACTCATCATAAAATTGTCAATATTTAAACAAAAATATATAAATATAAATATAGGTGTAAATATAAATATATTAAAATAATTTAAAATATAAATGCAAGTCATCTCTTCAAAGCATAAAGTTTCAATATGCATTTAATAGATAAATTCTCATTGAGGCCTGGAAAAATATGTGCCCCTGTCTTAACTTGCCACATCAATTCGTCTATCTCTAGTAAAATTTGCCATGGTCCACCTCTAATGTCATTAGATCTATGTTGTAGGACGGCAAATTTAAAACTATGTCCGGGACATTCCAAAGTGTGCTCTGTTAAATCAGTCTTTAAAAGCTAACTATTTAGCTTCTGGGTTAGTATCTGAAACATTATTAGTATCACAGAAGCATTTTTACGAAAAAACAAGATTCTCCAAGCTGTGTCCCTGTTTATGACAGCAAGAAAAGAATGCTGAAAAACAACTGGAAGTAGTCAGTTAATGTTAATAGGTATATGTTAGCTGTAAGACCACCTGATAAAAAAGGGTCTATAAATATAAAACCCCCATATAGATTCTTAAGTACGTCTGCCTTACTGTAATACACAAGTAATTTGGCCCAAATCTATCTAACCCTAGCTTAAGTAGTACATTTCAATGTCATGTTTCAGTTATGCATGATGACCTCCCTTACGTATTTATACAACAAATTTATTTATACAGTAAAGTGCAGACCGACTAAGACCATAGCAACCACCAGGGACTATAGCATTGCTTCTGATGGATGTCTTAAGTAAGATGAATCTGCCTTCTGTGTCCCTACTGACTATTCCCAGATCAGTCTTTCACTTAAAAAAACTCATTTTCTGCAATAACACATCTGAAGCAAACAATACATTAATTGGGAAGTCTTTTAACTCAAACTTTAACTTCCACTGTGTTCTTTTCAGGCCATTAACATTAGTAAGAAAGTTATCCTTTAAACTGATCATGACCTTTGCAAATTCAGTGGTAAAAATGGGTGATAGTAAGCAGATCAAATCTTTCCCACCAAAAAAACAATATATATATATATATATATATATATATATATATCTATATATATATATATATATATATATATGTTTTACTGTAGAGTGCAGGATCGGTGAACACGGAAATGTCGAAAGTCATTAGGCTGCTTGCCATGTTGCTGACCTTCACTACTGTGAGTGGTCAGTACAGCGAATGTCACCGTGCATTCACACATATGTAGTCGACATTTACACTATAGATCGTGCTACAGTGGGGATCAGGAAATTACCATTTTCCCCACTTTAGTGCGATTTCAGAGTTGGAATATATAATTTGCAGAGGATGTGGGGGGGCTGTATATATAGTTATATAAAATGAAACTAGGATCCAGTAGAATCCTTCATGGAATGATTACTGAACCCTGATCACTGAACACACACACGTGCACACACACACACACACACACACACACACACACACACACACACACACACACACACACACACACACAGTGTTTAAATACTGATGGAAACACAGAAGAAAGTAAATGAATAATTATTACTTTTGCATACTGGTTACCTTATCAGACCACTGCTAGCTGATGTTGTCATAAATATTTTAGATTAATCTTAAAGAAAATATTTGAAACTAAGTGTAATGCAGCTGCCCAACATTTGAAACCATTTTTTTCCAAAGTAGAAACCAAAGTAGTTACCATAGCTTAGTCTGAAGTGAGAAAATATGGTGAAGCAAAATCATAACCCCCTGCTGCATATTCAGCGGCTGGTCAACATAGAAATAAAGATCATACACAAGGTGACACAACAGGACTTGGGTACAAAGTTCCTCACACATTAGAAGACAGACATATTTTCTTCTACAACAAAAAGAGCTACCTCAAAATATTCACTCCCAAAGTCCCCTAAGTATATAGTGAGGACTACATGAAGCAAATAAGCACAGTCACAACATAATTATTGCCAATTAGTAACAGGCCCATCCATGCAGTATGTGAAAAGGTTGCAATTGTCCATTAAACAAAAAAGAAGGAAGTTACACATATAACTCAATGGATGTCATTAGCAATAGACCTTTCTTGTCTTATACAGAGCAGTGCTTTAAGTCTGTATAGGTTTATGTGTATATGTGTGTGTTTAAGCCCTTTTCATGCTGCTAAATTGTCTTATTTTTTACTAGTAATATACCTGTATGTTAAGGATATAGAAAAACTGGATACTTATAAAAATGAAAGAGCAGAAGACATCTTCAGTCATTCCACAAAACACCTGTAGCATACAGAGCTACTTTTATAGCTTTTAAGTTGAAAGATTGGATACGCATAGAGTAAGAGAAGTGTACTGTGTCATGACAGTAAAACACTGCACTGGTAATACAGATTCATTTTAGGTAGTCTGATTTCCTGATGCATACCTGCTGCGTATCTGTCATGCTACACTGAGGAGGAGCAAGTTGGTGGCACGCTGTCACACTGGGAAGCTTTTTATCTGAGTCTTTATAGTATTTTATGCTTCTAATTGGTATTCCATGGCATAATTTTTATCTGACTTGTTTTGTTACACAGTCATTCTGTTTGTGCAATTTTTAGCAGAAACCAGCAAGTTAATGATGTTTTCTAGCGGCATTGTGATTCTCCATTATCTGAAAACTAAGCAGCTTTGGAATTGTTATCTGGTGAATACCTGGATATTTGGATAGTTGGATAACTATCTGTAAATTGGATTCAGGCTGCTAGGCAGCAAGAATTTTCTCCATGGTGCATTTGACTGAGGGACACATGACTGAAGTGAAATTCAGCTACATGGACATGTGGCTGTTGCAGAGAAGCATAAAGTGCCATACCAACCCTTTTAGTAACCAAGTGCATGGGGTAGGGGAAGTAAGGTGCTTAGGGCACAGTGCCGCTTATGTAACTATAACCTGGAGAAATATGCTACAGCATAGAGGAATCATGCATGCAGTTGTAGTCACACTTATGCTCCAGTATGCACTATGGAAAATGTTCACTAGACACTGTGAAAGTGCTAACAGTCCACACACACCAATAATAAGGGATTTTCCCATTGCCTGCTGTACACTGCATTTTCACTGTCAGTGACATGCACACTG
>NC_056732.1:233990750-234230750 GCF_019279795.1 Protopterus annectens | reverse complement strand
GCCCTATTGAATTCATCGTCTTATGTTTGCATTTTTCAGATTGCACACTGGATGTTGCTATAGGATTCGATATTACAAACGATGGGACTCGAAGCACCACTGAAAAACTAAACTCATTACGAAATCAGCTTCCTGATATCATGAAAAAAATAACATCTTTGCAAAGCATCAGCTGCATTGTTCCACACTCAGCTCTGGTCAGTGTGGCCGTGCCTGCAATTGGTATTGAACAATTTCAAATTTGTTCTAAAGACCTTGAACATCAGCTGACTAACCTTCAGATAAATAAGGCTACCTCTTTAAATGAACAGTTTCTAAGGTCTCTTTGGGAACTTTTTAAAACTCGGCAAACTAAAGCAAAGGTAATATTGATAATTACTACTACTAATTCTATTATTATTATTATTATTATTATTATTATTATTAATGTTACTACTACTCCTCTACAGTTATTTTATTTATATTATGTCTCCAGTAAAACATGAAACTTCTGAGTCTAATTACATTTGATTCAGTAAAATTAGAAATGCTTTATAATATTTGAATCAGAAAAGTCTCCATACTGCTCTGAACAAACCTGGGGACTCAGAAAGACTACAGGCACAGTCGCGTTCAGCCATCCTCTGCTTACTGAATATGTAATGGAGAGAGTTTGAGGACAACATCTTATTTTATGTCCAGCTTGTGGCTGTAGCAAGGACTGCAGGAAGATTGTGTAGTACTACTGTGTGGCCTCAGAGAAATGCAACATTAGCAGTGCTCATTAGTTGTGTCCATGCCTCTGGGATGGTCTGCATGATCCCTTGTGCACAGTTGTGGAAAGAAGAAGTTATGTGCTAACCTAAAGGGACAACAGAGCATGGGTGTTCATCTGTTCTTTGACCAAATTAAAGGCTGGAAATGTAAAGGTAGGAGAGTGGTAAAAAGGAAGAGCAAGCAGAGGGTAGAACATAAGGCAAAAAGTTACAGGGTGACCATAATAATAATAAGGTGGAGGGAATTTTTTTGGGGGGGCAGGTGCCCGTGTGTATATACATGTATATATATATATATATATATATATATATATATATATATATATATATATATATATATATATATACATATATGTTTTACTGAAAACTCATTTCACCGAATCTCATTTTACTGAAGGGAAGTACTGGCACTGTGTAGAGTACTTTAAGGTAAGTACAAGGTATATGCCCTTTTCCGCACTGTAGTGTGATCCTGGAGTTAGTATATATAGTTGGGGGACACAGCCTCCCGCATTGGGTTGAGTGGGTGGTATAGCCCCCCAATTAGTTTGGGTTTATATTGTCTTCTGGAAAGAGTTAGTCATTGGTGTTGTAAGTATGATTGTCTGTGGTTTAAAATGTATTATTTTGAAGCTTTCTGGGAAATATAATATAAAGTCAAACTAGGTGGGGGGCTACACCTCCTACACAGCCCAATGTGGGGGGCTGTGTCACCCACACCCTCCCTAACTATATATACTAACTCCAGGATCACACTACAGTGGAGAAAAGGGCATATACCTTTTACTTGCCTTACAGTACTCTACACAGTGCCAGTACTTCACTTCACTGAAATGAGTTTCAGTAATTTGAGTATTTAAGCGATTTGGTCAGGGTGAATTCAAATTCAGTGAAATTAACTTTCAAAGAAAGAAAGTAGACCCATATATATGTGTAAATACATAGTATAAATATATATATATATATATATATATATATATATATATGTGTGTGTGTGTGTTTGTGTGGGTCTATGTCAGATGATCAACTTTTTCAGAAACTCAAAAAAAATATCAAAGAGACCATATGATTGAGTTTCCAAAAATTCAAACATAAAAAAATAAATAAATAAAATTAAAAAAATACCACTAAAATCTACCGTTTATACATTTCCCTGTAAATTATATATACCAGCTTACCAACTCCAAGGTCATACTACAGTGAGGAAAAGGGTAAATTTCCCGATCCTCACTATACTGCGATCTCCATTCAAAGGCTACGAGTTTTCAAAAACTTGATCATCTGGTCTTGACAATATGGAGTTTTAGTTTCTGAAAACTTGATAAACTGATAAGGATCTATGTACACACACACACACACACACACACATATATATATATATATATATATATATATATATATATATATATATATATATATATACATATACATATATATATATAAACACATTGGAGTAGGTCATAGAGAGACGTAAGCAGAAGTTAAGGTGCTAGGGTAAGTAGTAGTGGCACAGAAACAAAAGCAAAATGTAAACAAGACCAACACGGGAGGTGCTGGCGTAACCACTGCTGGTTAGGTAATGAAGAGAGCAGCATCAGATACACAGAGGAAGGACAGTGCTGATGGGGATGAATGCACAATAAATGAGCCAGGCATAGGCATGAAAGGGAGGGGAGCACTGTGATGGGGGATAAGATGGCTGTGCATCTGTACTCCCTGCAAGCAACAACCCAGTGAGTGCTTATTCCCCACCCTGGGCTCTCTCACCACTGGGCATTGGCTCTGGTGGTAATATCAGTGCAGGGTAGGGCATAACTTCATGAGTTGCCAGTTTAGGATTTTAGCTGGTCAGTTAGAGCATTCAGCCTCCTGTCAGTAAGACCTCCCACTATTTCCTGAAGCTGCCACCAGGTGACAAACATATCACCTCTACTATCCCTGCTGCCAGCAGAACCAGGACCAGTGGTGGTGGCTGTGATGGTGGCTGCTGCTTGAACAACTGTGGGTGTGGAGATAATAATACTGCTGTAGTGTTATACTGATGGAGGGTGTAGACCCAAAAGCTTTATCTAATAAACTTTTTATGGTGTGGTATCATTGTATGTATCTTGCGTTTGGCAGTAACACCATTGTTGTTTTAGTGTGGAGGTGACAACAGCAGCTGGGTATGGCTGTGGCATTTACAGTGATGGTCTTCTAGCTACCGATGGTGGGGTGACATGCCTGGAAGGTGGCAGGGGTTCAGGTCTGGATGTTGCTGTACATAACTGTAAAATAAATGGACAAAAACAAAAGAAAATACATGTATAGCATGGAAAGGATAGTAAGAAATAGGGTGTGGGAGAGAAAAGAACAAATACAGCTAAAACAAAACCTGAGTCTGACTTTATTACGTATACTACAATGCAATGGTCATGAAAGATCCACCACACTTTAGCAGTGATGTGGCAATATACATCTCAAAAGGAACTTGACCCCAAACTCTTTAGGACATAAAAAGTGAAAGATAATGCACTCACATGTTGTGCTACATCAATAGTTTATGGGAAGCCTGCAGTGAAACACACACTAATGATGTGTGTCACACACTTGCAGAATGAAAGATGCAGTATCTCTCTCACTCCAATATGTACATCACATTGTTTTGGTTTTTTTTTGGAGGGGGTACTGTACTCAAAATGTTAACAATTCATACAAGGACAGTAGTCTCAAACTAAATGTGAAAAAAAATGTAGCATAGTTCATTTTGGTAAACAAAGCAGTTTTACTTCCCATATAGGAGCTGCACCTCTCCAAACAGACACTGTTGTAAGGGATCCAGGCACCCCAGTTGATAATTCCTTACCATTTGACCATCATGTTTCCACGGTACAGAAAATCTTTTATCTGGCCCATCTAATTTCAGAAGGCATCTCCAACAGATCCAAAGAAGTCTTAATTACCCTTTACTCATTTCTTGTCATACCCATTATTGAATATAATGCACCTTTTGACATGTATTTGTCTAAACGGGAGTGCTACAGAATCCTGAAAGCTCAAAATCTTGAAGACCAAAATCCTGAGACCAAAATCCTGAAAGTTCAAACTCCTGAAAACTCAAAATACTGAAAACTCAAAATCCTGAAAACACACAGGATACCAACACTTACTATATTTCAGCACAAGTACATACATTAAGAAATAAAACACAAACTATATGACTGTTCTACAAGTATAAGCAGGGGGGCAAGCCCCCCTGCAATGCTTATGTCGGGGGCTGCACCCCCACACCCCCTGCTACTTAAATATATCAACTCCAAGACTGCACTTAGTGTAGTGAAGTGCAATCTTGGAGTTGATATATTTAAGTAGCAGGGGGTGTGGGGGGTACAGGCCCCAATGAGGGCTGCAGGGGGGCTTGCCCCTGTATATAGTCGAAGGGTAATATGTTTCTGTATGTACGTGTACTGGAATATAGTAAGTGTTGGTATCCTGTGTATTTTCAGGATTTTGAGTTTTCAGTATTTTGAGTTTTCAGGATTTTGAACTTTCAGGATTTTGGTCTCAGGATTTTGGTTTTCAGGATTATGGGCTTTCAGGATTCTGTAGCGCTCCCGTCTAAACATATCACATAACTTGGGACCTCAGAGATTTTAACTAAAAGGATCAGTAGCCTAAAAATCTTAGCTATCAGAAGGGGAAGGCAGTCTTTTCTCTGTTCTCAGTCTCTTAGAGACCCCGTCATGCTGTCTAGCCTTCTGAGCCATGAAAGATCCAACCCTATTTGATCCATTTTCCTTCAAAGAACTAATGGTACCTCTGAGTCTTGGTTAAAGGAACTAAACCTTCATCAGCAGATAAATAAGACAAGTTGACCCGACAGATTCATAGCCCAATGTATCCCTCACCTCTGCAAAAAGTTTCCACTACGTGTCAAGCAGAGTAGCATCCTTGCTACCTTCAAGGTAAACCTAGATAACTGGTGGGATAGCCTTAAATTCTACCCTGGTCTATCTTGTCTTGCCCTCCTTTAAGCAACAGGGAATGCTTCATTAGGGTATTTTGGCTAGGCTTGAAACAGTCTGCAGACTGATTGCCTAGTGTTTTCCTATGAACCTATATAAAAGGACCAATTAAACATTCACTGGAAATTGTGTGCAGTAGCAGAAGAAATGAGCAAGGGGTGGGAACAAAATTCAAAACCATCAGCACATCCAGTTCATAAGCTTCAGGCAGAAGCTGCTAAGCTACCTGCATAATCCTATTGAAGGTTGCAGTTAAGCATGCTTTAATGTCAGCAGTTCAGGCTGAGTAATAGAAGAATTTGTGAACATCAAACCAATGCCACTGAGGATGCAGGTCAATTTCCCATGAAATGTAGTATTTATAGTGCTGTAAAGTAAAACAAAAACAAATCCCAAAGACAGCTGTTATCAAAATAGTCTGCCACAGTGGGAACTGAATACACTGTAAGCAGAGTTGTAAGTAGCAATGCCTTAACATGGTGAGCTATATGTACGAGTCCATGAAAGTAGCCGGGGTCAGTACAGAAGATGAGGTGGGTATATAGTTAAGGTGTTTACCTAACAGTCACAAGGTACAGCATCTGCTTCTTCCTTTGAAAGGGAAATTTGCTAGGTTTAAATGGTTCCCACTGGCATCTAGCCTAGTACAAATCCATTAAATATGCAACCTCTGACATATATATAGACAGCCAAAATATGCAGCCTCTGACATGTATACAGACAGCAAAAATACACAGCCTCTGACATGTATACAGACAGCCATGCAGCCTCTGACATGTATACAGACAGCCAAAATATGCAGCCTCTGACATGTATACAGACAGCAAAAATACACAGCCTCTGATGTATACAGACAGCCAAAATATGCAGCCTCTGACATGCAGACAGCCAAAATATGCAGCCTCTGACATGTATACAGACAGCCAAAATACACAGCCTCTGACATGTATACAGACAGCCAAAATATGCAGCCTCTGACATGTATACAGACAGCCAAAATACACAGCCTCTGACGTATACAGACAGCCATGCAGCCTCTGACATGTATACAGACAGCCAAAATATGCAGCCTCTGACATGTATACAGACAGCCAAAATATGCAGCCTCTAACATGTATACAGACAGCCAAAATACACAGCCTCTGACATATATACAGACAGCCATGCAGCCTCTGACATGTATACAGACAGCCAAAATATGCAGCCTCTGACATGTATACAGACAGCAAAAATACACAGCCTCTGATGTATACAGACAGCCATGCAGCCTCTGACATGTATACAGACAGCCAAAATACGCAGCCTCTGACATGTATACAGACAGCCAAAATACACACTCTGACATGTATACAGACAGCTATGCAGCCTCTGACATGTATACAGACAGCCAAAATATGCAGTTTCTGACATGCATACAGACAGCCATATCGTGCCCCCATGTACAACCTAAATACCAGTACTGTATACAGCAACGCCTAACACCTATCACCATTTATGCTGTCCACTCCTTGTGATTTTCCAAATAATAGGCAAAATCATAAATGGCCTAAAGTAGTAGGGTAACAAATATTTCCCAAAATATGTACTGCATTTTCAGTAAACTGTAAACTACTACCTTAGCATCTTAAAATTCAGATTGTTGTCTGCTAGATCCTAAACAACTGGTAGTATACTACATAACTTGCGTGTATGGCAATCATTTA
This sequence comes from Protopterus annectens, assembly GCF_019279795.1. Lineage (NCBI taxonomy): Eukaryota > Metazoa > Chordata > Ceratodontiformes > Protopteridae > Protopterus > Protopterus annectens. Next base: position 234,224,288 of record NC_056732.1, on the reverse strand, counting down.
ACCAGAGTTCATGATACTGCTTGCAAATGATTCCTATCCAAAAATAAAGTACTCTCTGTGACAGGTGCTCCCAAAGGCACTCAAGCCTCCTCTGTGTGGCTGCATGTTCTCTGCAATCTGTTCATGTGCTGTGGAGACCGGAATGAGAGTCAGACAGTTATTAACAGACAGCAGCCGTCTACATGTGGAGGTAAGACATGATGCACTGACAGCAAATAGTTGTTGGCTTCTTCCTCACTTCAACTTCCCATTGATTCAGGTAGTCTGGATTTCTCCGTTTAAGATCAGTGTTACGATGGTAGCATTACTCATCGTAATGTGATATGCCTGTGGCTCCTGTAACCTATCTCCTGTGCAAGGCAGATCCAAACCCTTGCTTTATATTGTGATCCTTGGTACTCTTCCTCAAGCAGCCTTTGTTTGTAATTCTATAGAGGAGATAGAGGAAGATTTTTGACTCCTCAGGACACCACTTTTGTGCCTGACCTCTCTGTCTGAATTTGTGATTGCCAATGAAATAGTTTGCAGAGAGAAATGGATGAAAACTGGTCATCACAACTATTTTTGCATGTGCGATCTGTCACACACTTGGGGTGTGCATGTGTGAACTGTCAACACACCTGAGGTGTGCTCAGCTCATTTATGTGACATTTCGCAGAAATGCCCAATATAAGTAGTGTAATATACTGTTTGAACAGAGTAGTTTGAGGTGTGAAACACTGCAGCCCAACGTATTGGAATATAGCGGCACTGAACTATGCATTACAACAACTCCACTGTCAGTATATGTTATTCAGAGTTATAGATATCCCACTAGAGCCATGAGCTGAACTATATATAAGCACTGATAACCGCAGGTGCCCACATGATACTGCAGGGAAGACAACTTGATGTTTAACCAGCTGGTACGATGCAGAAACTGTGTGATTCAAAAATGCATACATGTTGAGCCTTCATTTGCATAATCATCATGTCCAGATACACAAATAATAGCAAAGGGAAACTCTTCTCCTCAGCTTGCTTTGGAAGAAGCCAGGGAGCAACAGTACCATTACTGAGTTCCAGAAAATGAGTTACAACACCTGCGTAACCTCCAAACTTCAACAGCTTAACATACCTAACTACTGGGCTTTATTACTTGCTTTGTTAGCATGTGACATTTAAATTAGAAGCAAAACAAACTCCAGAAATCAGAGGTGGTTAAGTCTCTATTTATTAGCTTCTGTGTATCTTTCTTAAAAACTATAGTTGTATTATAAATAATGTTTTTTTTCCTTATAATATGCACTTATTGGCAGAATTTATGTTTTATTCAGGATATACTAATCTTCTATTGTTCAGTGAGAGTGTTGGCTTTCATAAGTTTGCCTTTTCTTTTGTCAGTCATTCTCATTTAATGTTGCTTCATTATGAAGATCAAGTGGGTCATTTCCAAACTATCCTAACATTTCTTCTGCACCAATCTATAATGTTTTAACAATTTCAGGACCCAAAAAACATCTAAAACTGTTGATGAAGTTGGTTTTCCATCACAATTTATAACTAGGCATTCGAGCAAACTTTTGTTAAAGTAATATAGTTTTTGTTTCCTTTGGAATTTGCTTATATGCTAACAAATATGTTGAATTGCATTCATATGTATTTTTGAGCACTGATCTGTGTTTAGAAATAAGTTCCTTGGTTTTCCCTGAAAAAGAGCTTTTTTTGTACATTTCTCACTCCTTTATACTAACTATCTGAGCTCCTAGTACCCCAGTCATGGCCACTATATGCAGCTCAAACAAAATTCACACTATTGCAAAGCTATCATGTAGAGAACCAGTTGAGGGGTTTTACCCTTTAGCCCTTTAATTGTCATTATGCATACCCAGTAGTGCCTAATGGGCCTGATTTGGGACTGTCAGTCTTTCTCCTGAATGGAGTATACAGCCTAGTCATCCTCCCAGGATCAGTTGCTCCCTGTTGTGATCTCTGATCTCCATCACAGTGCACTAACAACATGTACATATACCCCAATACACACATTTTCCCCTTCCTTCCACAAGGAATTAAATGCACATACTTCCCCATTACTCCTCCCCCCTTGCCATCTGGCTGCTTCATTACCCATGATACCATTCAATATGGAATTATTTGGGACTGCATTATGGGTCTATCCATTTATACCATGGAGCCAGGTGAAAAGGGGAGAGAGGCTTGTTGCTCAGAGGGGTACTCAGTTATCAATTTTAAATGAATATAGTTAGAATTGTTTTATAGCTATTACAAATATTGTACACTGATGTCTCCTAATCATGTTATTACAGGTTTTACTGATATTTACAGATGGCTTGAATGAGGACGCACAAAGTCTAAAAAGCATATCACATGAACTTAGACGTGAAGGTATAATCTCTTTTTATGAGAACTCTTAATTATGCTATGTTTTAAACAACTACAATGGAAAAAAGACAGTTTTGCATTCTTTAGTATAATTGTAAGTAGATAAAGGTGGTGCTTGGCAATGACAGCCTCCATAATAGCTTCCATAAAAGATAAGTGTGTGTATGTTTGTGTATGTAAGAGTATACACACACACACACACACACACACACACACACACACACACACACACACACACACACACACACACACACACACACTTGCATGTGTATGAGTGCTGTTGAGTTGGAACAGTCATCCCAACCACCCACAGAGATTACATGGAAGTAGATTGGCACATCTTTCTTTCTTTTAGCTGATCACACCTTCTGCATCTGGGTCACTGGTGACACAGAGGCAATGCTATACCTCTATGCCCATGGGCCAAGTCCCTAAAAGATAAACATGGTAAGAAAAACTGTCCACATTGATAGATAAAATCTGTGAAGTCTGTGCTATCTCATCAGTAAAGCAACTGTGTAATGCAGAAAAATAGGTTATAAAGCAGATTAGCAAAACCTCTTTGTGTCATAACTAGCATGTAAGACTCAGACAGAAATATTTGTATAGAAGGACAAATGCATGAGCAGAGAGTAACTGTTGGACTTACAACCTTCCTAGATTACATCTTCTGAATCAGTTGTGTCAGCCACTGCTTTGTCTTTACTAATATCAGTAAATGTTTTGATGCTAATGTTTTCAGTCTTTTAATTCCATTCTTGTTTAAAATATATGTTTATTTATTTTGGCATTTTCTGCATATTGGGCATCTACCATAATTCCACGAAGGACACCACCCATCTTTCCAGATACCTGCCTTGCTCAATTTTCCCTTCTTGTTGTGGCCATTTTCATTAAGTGATAAGGACATGATTCACCTTGTTCACCGCTGTGATGTAACTGTACATTTCACATAGCCCTTTCTCAAGCTGCTGTCTGTGTTGCCTGTATACTGATACACCTTTGTTTCTCCTTAATGGCCTTACATACATACATACATACATACATACATACATACAAACATTTCAAGCATGGGCATTAATGCCCATCTAGCTTGCCAATATACCAAAACACTTGTTCCCATAATAAGTGCTCAGGCTGTTCTTAAAAATATCTAAACTAGTACTTGCTTTAATGTACTTAGGTAGTCTGTTCCAAACATCAGCTACTCTGCCAGAGAACCAGTTACTACACTTCTCATTCCTATAGAATCTTCTACATAGGTTGTATGATGATTCGCTAGTACTTTTTGATAACCCAAACATTCCCAGTGGTAGTTGTCTCGAAATGCCCTATATACTTGAATAAGATCTCTTCTTGGATATATGTAAGAGACACTGTACAAGTTCAGATACTTTAGTCTTTGGTAATAACTTAAATTTTCACATCCATAGATGCCTTTAATGTACTTCCGCTGTACCCTTTCCAGTTTACTCATGCTTGTTTTCTTATAGGGTTTCCATATTGTTATTCTATACTCAAGAATGAGTCTAATGTAACTAACAAACAATGACTTAATTATTTTTGATTTTCCTAGACTTTATACATCTTTTTATACAGCCTATAGTTCTATAACTATCATTAACCAATTTGTTGATATGATTAGAAAAACTCATAGCTGAATCTACCCATATACCCATGTCCTTAAATGGGTCTACAGTTTCAATCACTGTGTGCTGTATTAAATATTCACCTTTCAATTTATGTCTCCAAAATCTCATATGCATAAATTTTGATGTATTTATAAGTATATTATTCTCCTGTGCCCAAATGGACAATTCAGTCAAGTTATTTTGCAGATATGTCTTAAGTGTAACACAAGTAATCAGTTTACCCAATTTCAGGTTGTCTGCATATAGACTGTATAGAACACCTCCAATAAAAATTTAAATCTTAAAGATGCAATCTAAACAAGTAAGGGCCTAGGACAGAGTCCTTTGGGACACCCTGACTGTAACCATGTATTTCACCTGTCCAGTTGCTGTATGATACTTGCCATGTCCTATTTGTAAGCTATGCAGCTATCCATCTTATCAAAAGTACATCAATACCTAGTTGTACTAATTTATTGATCAGTGTTTTGTGTATGACCCTATCAAATGCTGAAGTTAAATTTATATAAATTACATCACAGCAAAATTTTTCATTCATAGCTGTTATTATGTTGTTTTAGAACATCGTGCTACAGGTGGTAATAGATCTGTTTTCAACATATTTACACTATATAATTATTATTATTATTATTATTATTATTATTATTATTACACTATAATTAAACTGTAGAACAAACAGGATAGGACCACCACGATGTAAAACATGCAGCAAATATTTATTTCATGAAAAGAAAGATAAGCGCTTATCTTATAAAAATAAAAATAAAACGATCCTATATATATATATATATATATATATATATATATATATATATGTCTGTATAATGGTGGAGACATATATATATATATATATATATATATATATATATATATATATATAGGATTGTTTTATTTTTATTTTTATTTTATTCTATTTTGTTTTGTACATGTTTGATTTATTTGTTCATTTGTCTGTCTCTATATGTGATTTGTGTGGTTTTGATGTTTTTGATGTTGATACATTGTATTTTATATTTCATGCAGTGCATATATATTTTAAATATTTTATTTGAGACAGCTATTCAAAATGAAAAGCCAGATTACTATGTCAACTAAGATAGACCCAAAGAGCTTTACTCTAGCTAGTTTTTAGCTGAATTAATGAGATGAACTAATAATTGTTTAATGAATGATTGTTTCAGGTGTTCTTAATTAAATAGAATGTATATATAGGTAACATTTTTATTGTTCAGTAAGATCTGAAGAAGCGTGTTTTGGTAGCACGCAAAAGTGCTTATCTTTCTTTTCATGAAATAAATATTTGCTGCATGTTTTACATCGTGGTGGTCCTATCCTGATTGTTCTACATATTGTATTTTTTATTCTGGATTTGGACCTTTGGGCTGCAGCGATATCTCCCTCTGGGACTATAATTAAACTGCAACAGTGTGCTTATACCTGTTTATCGGACCTATCTGCAGGCTGCCTCACAGTTTAACAGAACACTTTAAAAGTTTCCGCTTTCTGGTGTCTTACAAACACCCAGCTCAGTGTACCTAGGGGCTACTTACACTAGAATTAAACTGCAACAGTGTGCTTAAACCTGTTAATCGGACTTATCTGCAAGCTGCCTCACAGATTAACAGGACTCTTTAAAAGTTTCAGCTTTTTGGTGTCTTAAAACCACCCAGTGTAAGTTTACATTTAAATATCTTTGTTTTCCTGTAACTTTGTTGACTACTAGCTGACTTTAAATCTTTATTTGTACTTAAGTAATCTTGGGTCTCTCCTGACTCATTCCCATTAACAGCATTGTCTGCTCTGAATTGAGTTCCTTGGCTCAGCCTGCTCCGTTTGCCCTCACTACCCTCTGGCTCGCTTTGCTCCCCACGCTAACTCCTTATTTCCACTCACCCCTGACATCAATTCCTTTATAGTTTACCAGTTGCACTACCCTACACCAGGTCACTACCCCTATTTCCCATTATAGCAATACAGTCATCTACACTTTTTTCCACTACCCTTCTTCCCGTGACCTTTCAACCAACCAGTGTCTCTCCCTGCACTCTTCCTATACTTACTTTCCATATTGTACTACCTTACTTTAATTGAACATAGGCTCAACCCAGAACAACTATCTCCTACTTGTACTTTGACCTCTCAACCCTCTTTTAACTCAGACTACTTTACTATCCAGCCTATCCTAGCTCTTCCCTATACTACATCCTCCGAAGCTACATTACTCCACCTACCACCTCCTACCCCTCCTACCTCATCTAAGGTCTGTGCACCTCTCCCGTACTCCACTACTCCATCCTCTACAGCTCCAAATACTACTATTGTACACTTCAACTACTTTGCTGTCATATTACTTCCTCCCACCTCACATAATTCCTTTTTACTCACTCCTACTATCCTATGTCTCTAACTCTGCTCAGTACTCTACCTGTCCTACCCACAGCTACCTATAACATCATCACTGCCATTCACCTTATTAGTCCTACAAACAACATCATACTCACACATGTAAGAACACACAGCCCTATAAAATGTCTCTCACCTCCAAAACTATTCTATTTCTGCCCTCTGTATATCTCTATCTCCTTCTACAACTAACATCTCATCATACAACCCACATAACTTACAAACCTACATCTACAACAACCATACCTATACAATCTCTCCCCAGCTCCTCCTCAATAGGCCCTACTTTATATGCCAAAGACTTAATCTTACAAATCAAACTAAAAATCCTCTCCCATCAAAACCACCACAACAAAAACTCAATTCTAAACAATCTCCTCAATATTAAAAAGAAATTGGAACCTGTAAATCTTCCTACCCACCACAACCTAGGTCAATGCAGTGATATACATCCAAAACCTGGTCCCCCACCAGCCTGCTACAACCCCCCCAACCTCCTTAAAGTCCCTAAACTTCACCACCATCAGTCTCAAAAGCATTGGAAATAAAATACCACACCTACATACCTGGTTAGATAAAAACAAACCAAACTTCACTGCAATTGCTGAGACATGGTTAAAACCTTATATCAAAGATGCCCTTTTCCTACCCCCTAATTACAACTGCCTCAGAATAGATAGACCACATAAAAAGGGGGAGGTTTTGCCTTGATATAGCCAAACACCTTAACTGTAGTTCAATACCAAAACCTGTCCCACAATTCTTAACAGCAGAGATACTAGTATTTTTCCTAAAAACGAATAACAGTAAAAACCTTTGTATCATAGTCATATACATCCCCCCAGGCAACAACATTCCTAAACTTGAAGATATTGTTGCTTGCTCAGCGGAAAACATTACAAACTAAACCATCACCCTAGGGGACGTTAACATTAACTGGCTTGATATTTCTAATCAGGACCCTTCCACCAGCATAAACCTAAATAACTATACACAACTAATAACTAATATAACCAGGCCCAACAATAAAACAGGCAGTGGCTGAATTCTGGATTGGATACTCATCTCCAATTGTAACAAAATCACCTCCTCTGGCACACCACCTAACAGTATTAGTGACCACTTACAAGCTTTTATAACTCGTAATACCACCTCAGTCCTAAGCACACACCAGGTTAAGCAAACCAGAGATTTAGCTCACTTCTCCCCAATACCTTTAATGAAATCTTATAAAGATGGACTACACTCAAATATTTCCCTCACCAAGTCTTCAATTCAATATTTTTTAGAAATTTAAATAGTTTAGCACCACCATGACTTGTTGTGTCTTTCGGCTTTTCCAGGTTAGGGGTCACCACAGCAGAACTCCAGTCCGCTAATGATTGGCAGTAGATTTTTACGTGCCGAGTTGCCAGCCCTGACGCACAACCTTCAACGAAGGCACGTCCATTCATGCATGTCTCCACACAGAAGGCACTCTAGCTGAGAATCGTACGGGAGAACGTCTTGATGTGAGGTGACAACACTACCGCAGCACCACCACTAGCACCACCTTGACTAAAAAGAGTAAAAGCTAAACAGGCAACCTGGCTTACCAAACACACAAAGCAAATTATGTCTGCTAGGGATAAAGCTTGGAAAACCTGGCAAAAAATAAAAATCCTAACAACCTCATTCAATATAAACAATTACACAACCAGGCGAAATGACTAGTTATTAAAAATAAAAAGGACAGGTCCTAAGCCTTCAAGACCAACGCAAACTACAGCCAAAGAAAGTTTGGAGTCCTAATCCAGATAAAACTCCCACTGAGATATCCTCGCTCTTCAATTCATATTTTATCGACACCACAGCTAAACTCACCACCACCTTCACACCTATAGACCCCTGCCCACCTGAACCTCCCACTTCACACTCCTCTACTACTCTTCTATTCTCACATTCACCTATACCAACTTCTACTATAAAAAAATACGTCATAAACTCAAACCATATACTAAAGCACCAGACAATTTACCTGCTGAATTTCTACAACTTATCTACAAACTCCATTGCCTAGCCTGTCAGCATACTTCTCATTAAATCTAGTCAGAAGTCCAGTATACCAAACATATAGAAGAAAGCATTTTTTCTTCCACTCCATAAAGGTGGCAACAACTCTGATATCTCTAATTTCTGACCCTTTGCTATCCTCTCTCCCATCTCTAAAATATTAGAAAAATGTATTTACACTCCTTTAACTATCTTGTCCAAAACTAGATACTTTCCCTAACACAACACGGCTTCAGGCCAGGTCATATTAACTGCAATGCCCTTAATGTTACATAGTCTCCTCACTGTTCATAGATCTCTCAAAGGTCTTCAACATGGTTTCATAGCCCCTTCTGCTCACAAAACTCACCAACCTAAGTCTCTCATGCCATACCTTAAACTGGTTCTCAGACTATCTCACCAATAGGCAACAATCCACCAAATGGCAGCACTCCTTTTCACCTTTTCTCAACACAACCACAGGTGTACCTCAAGGATCTATACTAGGTCCCCTCCTTTTCAGTATATTCATTAACAACTTCCACTTACCCATGGCACAGTTATCCAATATGCAGATGATTCTACAGTCATCTTTACTGCCAAATCTATATCTGCGTTACAACGTCTTACCCAAAATGCTTTCACTTCAACCGAAACATGGATGTCAAATAACCATCTTGCTCTAAATCTCAATAAAACTAAGCTTCTAATACCCCCCCAAAAAAACTACCCCTCTGAACAAGAAGGATTTTTCTGTCCAATCCTATAATAATAATACTCTCATTGAAGTTGTTCCAAGTACCAAACTGCTAGGAGTTAATATTGATGAAAATCTAACATTCGACCTCCATATGCATAGCAACATCAAAAAAACACATCAAAAATTAGGTACCCTCTATAGACACAAATGCTACCTTAATATTACTGCTAAAAAAGCTCTAGCATCATCCTTCCTGCTACCATCTCTATTATACGGTGCCTCAGTCCTCACCAATATCCAATCCTCCCTGAAAACTAAATTAGACTCATGTTACAAGATTGCCAAATTTGTAACAAATTCAAAAACCTGAGCACACCACTGCTTATCTCTGCAACAGCTAAACTGGCTTGAACTCCCACACTACCTCACTTATTCACAATTAACCACTGCACATAAACTCATATACAAGCCGTCAACATGCCCCTCCCTCTCCTCCTTATTGATTACATACCACCCTAGCAGACCCAAAAACACTATGATGCTGAAAGTTAGAAAACCTAACCTTGCAGCTGGTCAAATGTTGTACTCTTTTACTGTCTCAAAACTATGGAATGCCCTCCCACCGTTGATCAGAATGATCAGTAATCCTGCTCTATTTAAAAAGTCTCTCGGAGCACACCTCTCTTCTCTATGGCAATGTACTACTTAGGAGCTCTCTCTGACTGGCTGAATTCAACTGCTTATGCCTACAAAACTCCAATAAGTAACAATCAAAACTGCTACCCATCCTCAGTGATCAAATTGTAGACAATGTTGATGTGCAATGTTTGTAAATAACTTGTACCATTTGTGTTTTAATATTTATTTCCATGCATTGAGACTGAATATATACTGTATATTGTGCTTTTTCTTGCATGTACTATTAATGTTATGTGGAGCTTTTCTCCCCAGGCCTCTGCTAGGACCAGTAGACTTTCCCGGTTAACAAATGCAATAAATAAATAAATAGATATGCATGCTAATATATGGTTTCAAGTCCCAATCTATCCAGCTCTGACAGTAACTTATCCAATATTACCTTCTCAATGATTTTTCCACAACGTGAAAGTAGACTTAAGGGTCTATATGACTCTGGGCTTGCCCTACTCCCCTTTCCCTTAAAGACAAGTTTAATAAGTGCATGTCTCCAATCTTGAGGAATTTCCTCATATTTATATGACTTAGTGAATAACAGATCTAATATTACCGTAAGTTCTTGCTGAAATGTTCTCAGGTCATTGTTACTAATTCTGTCTCCTTTCTGTGCTTTGTTTGGATCCAGTTTGCACTTTTTCAGTATAATCTAATTTGATTCCAGTATCTGGAGTTACCTGGATTGGACAACTTATCACCCCTTTTGTGGAGCCAAACTGTTTTGCATAAGATTTTGTAAATATATCTATAATATGTTGTGTCTGAGAATAAATTTTAGTTTATCTATCTGTGTCTTTACTCCTTCCACATCTTTTGTATCTATAAAAAGGTTGCCTATTATACTCAATATCTTTATATAAATTGTCTTCACATTTTTCATGGTCTTGTCTCATACTATGCTTAACCTGTTTGTCCAGTTTGTTTATTTCAGTTTTCAAAGTTGTAGTTTGACGTCTCTTCCATTTCTGATATTTTTTGTCTCTCACCTTAAACAGATATCTTGGCCTTAGCGCTATGTATCACCCAAGTTACTTTTCTATGAAATCCTTAAACCTCTATATGAGTCCTAGTTGAAGTGCAAAATTCAAAACCAGGCACAATATTCTGATAAGAATCCAAAAAAAGCAACTAAGGCAATGGCAGTGCAACCTTTGTCCAGTTCCAGGGATCCCATGCCCTTTGCATCATTCATTCTTCATACTAAGGCAATGGCAGTGCCACCTTTGTCCAGTTCCAGGGATCCCATGCCCTTTGCATCATTCATTCTTCATACTAAGGCAATGGCAGTGCCACCTTTGTCCAGTTCCAGGGATCCCATGCCCTTTGCATCATTCATTCTTCATACTAAGGCTATGGCAGTGCCACCTTTGTCCAGTACCGGGGATCCTATGGCCTTTGCATCATTCAATCTTCATATTCTTCAATGTTACTTCGTATTTTCAAGGCAGTGAAATGTAATGCCCTATAGGCTCTTTTGCTGTTTAGAGACTATATGAATAGCCATTGTCGCTAAATATGCAGCATATAATATCTCAGATGTAAACATAAAACATGTTAAGTAACAGTGGCATTTAGCTTTTTTAGGTCATACAGCTGTTCACTTCTTTTAATTCTATTTTGAAAGAATTGTTGTCAGCTGGAAAAATGCTTAATGCTGACTATTTAAACAGTTCAGTCTGGACTATGTTTCCAGGATAAAAAAAAAACAATACTAAATATGCACCACTACTTGACACATTTTCTACAAATCAAAAGGCACATGCTGCAAGGAAAAACAACCATAAGTTTAGAGAGAATGTTTTTGTAGATTGACTGTTTCAGTATTACTTTCATTTAAGTTTTGTTCTTTGAAGACAATAGACATTTCTAACTACACCTGTACACAGAATCTAGAACCACCAAAAATGCCACCAAATTAATGCAAATAAGTTCACAAAACAAATGCAAATAAATCAAATTGGTAAACTTAGCTGAAGGAATTACCACAAAATTCAGAATGTCTCTCTGCCCGCTGTGTACGATCTCCATTTACAACAATACTGTATAATCATAAGGTTACTGGTTATGTATTTTTTTTTCTTATTTTAAAATCAGTTGTTTTGTTTAATTGAATCACATTACACCTAATGTTTTTTTTTTACACTGGAACTGTGAATGCCTGTAATTGGAGGTCTTTGTTCCAATACTTTGAAAGCACATTAAACAAAACCATACAGTAACTGCTTAGTACAGGTAATTACATTTTATTTATTTTATTTTATTTATTTATTTTACATTTGTTGACTGGGTTAGTCCGACTGAGCTGTATAGCCCTTTTTTCAGCAGAGGCCCAGGGAGAAAAGCTCCAAATACATTATACAATAAAAAAGCAGAAGCAGTTTTTCAAAAAGGTTAACAAAATTTGAACACTTAAAAATTATTTACAAGTCATAATTTAAATGATGACAATGGAAGTAAAGACATAGTCTTACAGTGATAAAGTAATAATTCATTATAACAACAGTTACTATCAGGCATAGACCTATAGGAGATATATGAGAGAGAAGAGTTGAAAAGTTGTGGCTAAAAAGAGTTGCATGTCAGACAGGTAAAGAAGGATAGTGGGTGATAGTTATAAAAGAAGAAGATGAAGTAAAATTTGCAGTCTGTTAGTGAGCAGTTAGGGATTGAGGTGCTATTTATGGAGGGTGAGTACAGTGGTAGGTCCAGAGAGATTTTAGGTGTTCTCTGGCAGCTATTTTGAATTGTTTAGGTTGATTTAGCGATCTAATTTGTAATGGAAGCTTGTTCCATGCGATTGTAGGATGATAGCCATAGAGGTTGCATCCTGTGGGTTTATAGACAAGTAGTCGGTCTTGGTCAGAGCTATGAAGTGATCTTATTGGAGATTAGATGAATATAAGCGGTGATATGATTGGACAGTAGAAAGGTTGATACAGGATAGCATGTATAATCTGAAGCTGAGAGAGGAGAAGCAGGTGCGGTAGTTCAAGCCAGTTTAAGTGTTTAAGTGAGACACGGTGATGGGTTTTGTAAGTATGTTGTGCTGAGAATCTTGCTATCTTATTATAGGTTGAGTCTAGTTTAGCTAGGAGTGTGCCGTTAAGGTTTGTGAGAATTTGAAAACCGTACAGTAGGCTGGGTAGGAGGTAGGTATGAGAGAGAGTTACCTTAGCTTTGGAAGTGAGAAACTTTTTGTTTCTGTATAGAAGGCCAAGTTTCTGATGGGTCTTCCTGATACTATTGTTAATGTGTAAGTCAAACTTAAGTTGATCATCTATAGTGATACCTAGGAGTTGGGTACTAGTTTCAGATATGGTTGGAGTGTTATTGAGAGACAGTATAGAGAAGGTAGATTTAAGATAGCTATAATTTTTGGGGAGAAAGAGCAAGAGTTTTTTTGAGTTCAGAATTAGTTGGTTATTGGTTAGCCAGGTTTCCACTGATGTAAATGCAGCCTGAATACAGAGAGGAGATTGGAGGGAAAGTCAGAGATAGTGATCACTGTAGAATCTTCAGCATATTGTACAAGGGACCACTGGGGAAAAGAAGTCCAGAGTTTATTGGAGAATATATTAAATAGTAATGGGCCCAGTATAGATCCTTGAAGAATGCCCATTTTTACAGGGAAATAAGGGGAAAGTGCAGAGTGCCATCTCACTGATCAAAATCAGTTAGTGAGATAGCTAGAAAACCAAGTGACACTAGTGGGGGAGAAAGCGATGGTGTCAACAGCTTTAGAGAGGTCAATAAACAATCTGGAGACAAGTTTGTTGTTATCTCGAGCCAGGGAAATAGTGTTGGTAAAGGAGATAAGTGCAGTGGTCATACTGTGTTTAGGGCAGAATCCATGTTGAGTGGGAGTGAGCAGGTTTTCCTGTAATAGATGTTGCAGAGTTTGCTTGTGAATGCATTTTTCAAGTACTTTAGAGAGAGGTGACAGAATAGCTATGGGTCTGAAGTTAGCGATTTCTTGGGAGTTATCTCCTTTATTTATAGGTAGAGTGTAAAATTCTTTCCAGTTAGATGGAACTTTTGATTCAGAGATAGAGAAGTTAATCAAGATGGATACAGGGAAAGCAAGAGCATCAGCTGCTTGCTGAAGAAAGTAGGGAGGAATGTTATCAGCTGAAGTAGAGCAAGGTTTTACTTTGGAGCATAGAGATCTGATATAAGTAGTGGTCACAGATCTGAGGAAAAAAGTATTGGAAGAGTTAGAGGTACGAGACTGGACAAAGGTGTTAGAATTGTTAGTAGAATAGGGATTGATGTTGATCAGACTGGATATGGATTCAATAAAGAAGGTGTTAAAGATTGAGGCAGTTTCTTCAGGTGTTTTATCTGGGTGAGGATTATGGGAGGATGGGTTGCTAGGGTGCAGTATTTGGTTGCCTGAGTTCCAAAATGTTTTGGGATTATATTTTAGTGCTATAGGAAGGTTAAAGTGGAAATCCTTTTTGTCTTTAGCAATGTGTTTTTTGGTTAGATATCTAAGTTCTTTGTACTTTTCCAAGTCAGAAGGGAGATTGGTTCTCAGCCAGGTTTTCTATATCCTGTCTCTATCTCTCATTAGGGTGTGGGTAGCTTTGGACAGCCATGGGGATATTTTAGATTTTATTCTTACTGTGCGGAGAGGTGCAAGGGAATTGAGCATGTTAAGAAAGATAGAGTTAAATGATAGGATGCCTTAATCAAGGGGAAGTTCACTAAGATGGTTCTAGTTCATTTTCGAGAGAAGGGTTTTAAAGGTGTCAGGGCAGAAGTTAGATAGTTTATGACACGTAATATATCTATGCGCTCTGGGGAATAAATCGAAGAACTTTTATTGGTAAGTGATTACTAAGTGAGTTGGGTAGAGTTTCTGGGTTATGATATGAGGAGGGGTCAGATAAAGTATCTAACCAATTCAAGAAGTAGGGATGTGCAAGTTATTGGAGTGTGTGGGTTCTGATATTAATTGTATAAAGCCATGAAGGTTAATGCAAGAAACTGAGTTAGGGGCATTTAGAGTTAGCCAATTTATATTAACATCACCAAGGATAATAGTTTAATTTGGGTAATGTTCAGAGGGATATGAGAGAAAGTTTTCCAGAAGGGGTATATTGTCACCTGGGGGTATGTAGATGGCTACTATAGTGATGGTAGAGTAGTTATTAAGTTTAAAGTTAGCAGCAAAGATTTCAGCTGGATGGAAAGATGGGATTGGTTCTTTAAGAGAGGTTAGGGTTAGATGATTGGAGTAGACAATGGGAACTCCACCCCCTTTTTTCTTATGGTGATCAAGACAAAGTATATTATACCCTGGGTGAAGAATATCGCTGTCAGGGTATGCGTGGTTTCAGCCATGTCTCTGTTAGGGTAAATATATCAAAGGTGTGGTTAATAATCCATGCATGGAGTTCACTAATTTTGAGTGTACTTCTAATGTTCATAGAGTAGAATGAGATGTGTTTTTCTGGCAAGGTAGGGAGCTGTGGGCTGGGAGGGGTTGTGTTAATGGAGGGGGGTAGAGACAGGTCCTGGATTAGGATGAATATCCCCAGATATAAGTAGGGCCACAGAGATGAAGTGGAATTTGTGTTTATATTGATATTCAAAGTTTTATGTTTTTATTTTAGAATACTTAGTGTAGGAGGGAGGAATTTTGATTTTAGAAAGAGGAATATTTAGCAGGAAGATAGAAGATGAGATGCCAATAGACTGTAGTGGATGTGAGAGGACATAGGCTTGATAATTTGTAGGGCCATTATGCACTGAAGTTATTCAGAATGAAGAATGTCTATTGTCAAAGGCAAAGTCAAAGTAAACGTTATTGTTGTTTAGAAGTACACACATGTAGCCTAAATGAAATTTCCTGCATCAGCTCAGTTCTTGAGACTACAAAGGAAAGTAAAACAACACATACAAGTAGAGGAGTAAACATAACTAACAATTACAATACTACTCCCAATACACACAAGAAAGAGCAGAGAAATTTACCCACACTCATATATGAAGAGAATACCCTCCCTTGAGTTAAATTAACTACCCTATTTAAAGTAATACAAAACACACTACAAATTGAACAATGCCTAAGTTATTTGTCTAATATTGCACTTGAATGGGTTAAATAATATTGACTACGGATATAATGAATAAATATTGCACTTACTTGGAATATATGTAAGTATATATTGCACAAATAAATAAAAATTGACTTATTATGTGTCCAGACCCCTGGGACTAGTGCCTGAGTTCAGATGTCTAATCACTGTAGGGTAGAAACTGCTACTGAATCTTGTAGTCCTGCAGCAGATGCTGCGATATCTCCTGCCCGATGCCAGATGCTTAAACAGTCGATGTGTAGGATGTGTGGTGTCCTGTATTATTTTGGTAGCTTTTCAGATGCTTCTTTCAGAATAAAGTTGTTTTATCGATGGAAGAATGGAACCTATTACCTTCTCTGCTACCATCACCACTCTTTGTAGCATCTTCCTTTCTGTAACTGTGCAGCTTCCAAACCGCACTGTGAAGTTGCAGGTGAGAACGCTCTCTATTGCACCTCTATAGAAGGTGGAGAGAATATGAAGAGGAAGCTGAGCTTTTTTCAGCCTTCTTAAAAAGTGAACTACAACATAGGCGGTAGTATACTTAACACTGAAAGTGTGATAAGAGACCTTGGGACACAGGTGGACAGTAGTCTCTCCTTTGATAATCACATTGCCACAGTAGTCAGGAAATCCTTCTACGTGGAACACCTCATCACAAAACGTTTCTCATCCAGAAAAAAAGAGGTCGTTGTTCCCCTCTACTCATCGCTCATTAGACCCATTATAGAGTACAAAGGCCCTTTTGGTATGTACCTCACAAGACATCTACAACAACTGGAAAGGCTGCAGAAATACCTCACAAAGAGGATTACCAGCCTCAAACAGATGCCCTATGCAGACCGTCTCAAAAAACCCCAGCTTTACTCCGTCGCATATCACCTACTCAGAGGTGATTTCTGTCTAACATACAAAGCTATGTCAAACCCAGAGCTGTTGGACATGCTCCACTTAAAGAAATCCCAATCCCTCCGAGCTACAAGCTCTAGAGACCTAAACCTTGTCACCACAATAAACAGAACATGCCAGAGAGATAGATTCCTGTCCCAGAGACTTCCCATACTCTGGAATAAACTACCTAGCTATATCAAACAAAGCTCCTCATTAGCACTCTTCAAGAAAAATCTTGATGATTGGATGGGAAATAGGAAATTCACCCCAGGGATCACTTCTGTGACTCTGCTCGACAGTGGCACAAGAAAATAATTTTCTTGGGTGGCAAAAGCCAGGGTACCTTTTTGGGGGGGCTTGTATAGGCCCTAGGGCCAATAGCCTAGTACCTACCTATGAACCTATGAACCTAAGTGAAGGCATTGGTGTGCTTTCTTGACCAGATGGCTGGTGTTTCCCAACCACAATCGATCCTCTGATATGTGCACCCATGAATTTCGTACTCTTAACCCTCTCCACACTCACATCACTGATCCTGAGCACTGGGCAGTTTGTTCTCTTTTTCCTAAAGTCGATAATAATATCTTTGGTCTTGCTAACATTCAGGTCAAGTTTGTTCCCCTTTCATCAACTGGTCAGAGATGCCACCTCATCTCTGTATGCCCTTTCATCCTCCTTTGTGATGATCCCCATGACTGTGGAGTCATCAACAAACTTGATGATATTGCTGGACTTGTGCTTAGCATAGCAGTCGTGGGTCAGGATGGTGAATTACAGTGAGCTGAGAACATATCCCTGTGGAACCCTGGTGTTAATCATAATGCACTTTTATGTATTCTTACCTGAACACACCCTCTGTGGTATCTCAATCAGGAAGTCCAGGATCAAGTTACAGAGATGTTTACTGATTCCTAAATGTGCCAGTTTTTCTATCAGTTGTATTGGCACCACCATATTAAATGCAGAGCTGAAGTTTATGAACAGCATCCTCACATAGATGTCTTTGCCTTCTAAATACTAAAGGGAGATGTGTAGTGCTACTGATATGGCATCAGCCGTGGATCAGTTAGCTCTGTACGCAAACTGCAGAGGGTCAAAATCAGGAAGTAGACATGATGAAAGTTGCTTTTTGATCAGCTGCTCAAAACATTTCATAACAGTGGATGCCAGAGAGACTGGTCTGCAGTCATTAGGGTTTGGAGGGAGTGTTTTCTTAGGTAGTGGGATGATTTTAGTTTCCTTGTAACATGAGGATACTTTCACCATGGCAAAAGAGGTATTAAATATTGCCTTGAGCACTATGCATAGTTGAGCACCACAGCCTTTTAATACTTTGCCCAGTATATTGTCTAGCCCAGCAGCCTTCCTGGTGTTCACTCTACTTAGCTCTCTTCTTACCTCCTCTCTGCTGAGGCTGAGTTTTGCATTCTTCTCATCAGTGGGTAGGTTTAGCACCAACCTGTTGTTTCTTTCCTCAAATCTACCAAAGAAGATGTTCAAACTGTCCAAGAATTCAATGCTGTCCTCACACTGTGCTGACCTGATTTAGTAGCCAGTGATCCCTGTATGCCTTACCATAGTTTCCTTGTATCCTTCATGTCTTCAAAGTGGCTCTGCACCTTTCTGCCATACGTCCTCTTACACCCCTTTATACTCCTCCTCAGATTACCTCTTGCTAAACTTAGGGCCGCTTTGTCCTTAGCCCTATTGCTATAGTTAATTACTTTTTTTATCCATTTATTTAGCATGACATTTGTTGTAGTAACATATATTTATCTTATTACATTAGCATATATTTATCTTCTTGTCGGGAGTGTGAGTACATTGTCCTCATATTTGCCTGCCCTTATTCTGACAGCTGTTAATCATGTTTTTTTAGTATACATATATAGTGACCAGGTATGCTGGTCCACTACTTGCAGTATATGTATAGTGACTTAATATGGTGGTCCATTAATTGAGTTAGACATTTGATTACATGCCTTTCTGGTCAGTTGTGCTGTAAGACTTTTGTATTCATTGTTCCTCAACCAAAACACCTATTTCCATAGATGATTTGAATTTAATTTTGCTCACTTTGTTTTTTAACACGTTGGGCTTGCTGCTATGGAGCTACTGATTGCCTTTGGCTTAGATGGGATTTCTAAAAGCCTTGTCCACCCTACTACCCCCAACTCCAGTAAACCAACAGTAATATAGAAGTGCTGACTAATGAATTTCTCCTGTGCCCCTTTTCTAAGACCCCTTAGGGTCCTTCCATCAGTGCTGGCAGATTATGTTTGAATTCCTCTCTAGGTAATCACAAAGAGGATGTCACTGTACTACAGTACCCTCTTACTAGTGGCTTCTGTCCTTAACATTACTTCTCATTTTGGCACCTTTCCATTCTTACAGATTACAACATTATTGACATAAAAAGCATCAAGAATACTGTGTTAAATCTGAGCAGTGCTTTCACCAAGTTTGCTGACTGAAGCCTGACTACATCTCATTAACTTTCACATAGTATAAATTACATAACCCTGGTTAAAACTAGAACACACTTTAGTGCAACTGGTTCTAAGAACTTACAAAACCTTTCAAAACCAGAAGCACAGACACCGGACTGGGGAAGGAGTAGAAGTGCCTTCTCATTGAACCCACTGTGGTTTTATCATCTTCTGACAATGATAACCATGAACCAAAATGGATAGTCTGTAAATGTCTGATGAGACATTCGGTCAAACTAAGAGCTGCCTTAATCTTTCAATATGTTCAGCCTCTCATTTGGCAGTAAATGAGGTTCTCAAAAAACTTATAAACAACTTACAAGGTAAGAACTTGCGTTTGCTTAAGGGCTTAATGTTCAGCCTTAGTGTAACCTTCAGCCCAGCATGACTTTGAGATAGCATGCTTTGTTCAAAGTCTTGAAAGAACCAACACCACTTTGAGATAGCATGCTTTGTTCCAGCTCATGACAGAACCAACACCACTTTGAGATAGCATGCATTGTTCCAACTCTTGATAGACCCAACACCACTTTGAGATAGCATACTTTGTTCCAACTCGTGACAGAATCAACACCACTTTGAGATAGCATGCATTGTTCCAACTCTTGACAGAACCAACACTACTTAACCCTTTTTCTGGCATTCACACAATCTTGGAGTGGTTCTACACCTCTCTAGCTTCCAGTCAGATACAGTAAAATGTCCATATTTTAACAATTGTTGTACAAGCTCATCCATCTTCTATACCAAGGAGATATTTTTACAGAGCTAAAATGATATCCAAGTGAGTATTCCAGCAGGAAGTTAAGTCATAGCTTTGGTAGAAATTGGCTTCAACAGATCGGTTTTGTATGATGGCACTGAATGACAGACCTAATACATTGCAGCATTTCCTTAATAGGTTTGTAGGTGTATTCTAGCCCAAACTTGATTTATATAGATGGAGATTTACTGACTGCCCCTCTCCATTAGAGATGTAGCCAGCAGACCAGGGGTGAATTTCCAATTACCCATCCATTGGTAAAGGTTGCTCTTAATAGGGATAAGGAGGAACTCTGCTTCCCATGGATGGGGAGTCTGTTCCAGAAAATGGGAATTCTCTGAGAAACATATCTATCTCTCCAACATGTCCTATTTATGTCACAAGGAAAATTTAGGTCTTTTAATCTAGCAGTTCTGATGATGTCTATTCATCAAAACAGGTTCCAGGGATGCCTTATATGCTAGGCAAAGATCACGTCTCAGAAGTCTGTATGATACTGAGTAAAGAGACAGAACTTTGAGGCAGTCAGAGAAGGACATTGTGATTACCACCTGTATTCTTTTTGTAAGGAACATTTGTGGATGTTCCAGTTGCTACATGTGTCTGGTCAGGTACATACTGAAGGGGGCATGATATTCTATGATGGGTCTGATGAGAAATGAGTACAGTGGAATGAAGGCCTCTCTGGACCTAGATGCCATGTCTTTGCTTATAAGTTGATGAACATAGAAGAATGTTCTTAATATCCTAAACACATGTTGGATGAAGGCTAGGTTACTATCTACATGAGTTCCCAGAACCCTGACTAATGAATCAACTTTTAGGGGTGTTTTATTGATGATGTAGTTACCCAAGGTGGCAGACTTTACAAAAGGTACTATACTGCATTTTTTGTATTGAGTTTTAAGCCATGTCTTTGGCACCAAGCATTTTCCATGGTAGACCTTCCTGAAGTGTGTTCTCATCTTGGGATTCAATGACTGCTCCCAGTTTGCAATCAGCTGTAAACTTGGTTAGCCAGAGGCCATTGACATTGGTTTTGACATCCAAGAAGTAGGTGCCAAAGAGAAGTGGAGCTAGTACAGAGCCCTGGGGGACTCCATTAGTGGCCATCCTCTTTGTATAGGTGGCCTCACCGATTCAAACCTCCTGTGTCTTATCAGTGAGCCAGCTAGCTATCCCCTTTACCTAGTTCCATACGTTTATTGACAATGCCTGAGTTGGGTATTATATCAAATGCTGTAGCCAGATCTAGACAGGCAATATGCACAATTTTCCTCTCATCCATTGCCTTCGTGACCTTTTCAAAAGAAGCCCACTAGATTCAGTAAGCATGATCTTCCTCTGACAAAGAGAAACTTGGATGGATTCAGTGTCTGGAGGTCTGCTAAGTCCTTGTTGATAATGTCCATGATAATTCTTTGCACGTCTTTGCAAATAAAACTAGTAAAACTAATGGGTCTGTAGTTTCTAGGATCTGCTGAAGGCCCACCATTAGAAGTGGGATGACTGTCACAGACCTCAATTCACATGACACAAAGCCTGTTTTAAGACTCTAATTAAATAATGACTCCAGGGGTCTTGATAATCATATTTCAGACTGTTCAGGAGGCATCCTTGAATGTTATCTGGACACATTGAGGCCGTGTCCTTGGCTTTAGTGATTGCAGCCAGTACATGCTCCCTAGTTATAGTTGGAGGGGTTATGTTTGACAGAATTTTGGGGGGGATGGGTGGGGTTGAGAGGGGATTAAATTTAGAACTGAATTTGTCTGTCAACAGGTTCATTATATCTCTAGGCTTGTGAATGTGGCACCGTTAACCACAAATTCAGCACATTGTTGTGTTCTGCTCTTGAGGTTTCTGACATAACTGAAGAAGGCATTATGTTTATCTTTCATCTGGGAGGCTATCTTAACCTCAAAACTGTCTTTGCTTGACCTAATTAGCCCTCTTACTAGCCTATTTAGTTTAATGAAAGAGTTTTCAACTTTATGGAAATATATTATTTCCTCTTTGACAGAAGTGCTATTCCTGTAATTGAGTAGTGCACATGGTACACTAACACCACGGATCACATCAGAACTGAAGAAGGTCTTTGCCTGTCATAAAGCAGCTTGGATAACATATACAACTAATGTTCTATAGGACAGCAATGATGAAGGCTTCCTTCTCAGCAGTCAGTGCAAATACCTGTCCTATAACCAAAGGCCTTTTTTTCTGAAGCGGCATTAGAATCACTTCTGTATCATCCTAGAACGTTCTGGACAGAGATCATTAATGTTGTGACAGGTCAAAATCTTGTTTACTGGCTCAGTGGCTAGGGACAGATTAGTTCCATCCATCCATCTAGCCATAACTTCCTTTTCCCATTTTACACATGGGGTCAGATTGATCACACATCAAGAGCAACAATCATGTAGAGACATTTTTTACACCACTGGGTGGCTAATACTGTTGTGGTTGCTCTTTCATATCACACACACACACACACACACGCACACACACGCACACACACACATGCACACACACACACACACACGCACACACACGCACACACACACATGCACACACACATGCACACACTCATAATTGTGACCAATTTAGACTGTTCAATCCACCTACTGCATGTGTTTGGAATTTGGGAGGAAACTAGAGCACCTAGAGAAAACCCATGCAGACACAGACAGAATATGCAGACTGTACACAGAAGGCCCTCCAGTTAAGAGTCAAACCAGAGAGCCTATTGCTATCAGGTGACAATGCTACCTGTTATGCCACTGTGCCAGCCTATGGGTAGGGTAGTTGTTATCACAAATTAATTGCAGATGCTTTTGCTGAACACTTCCCAAACATCTGCTCCGCCCTGTCTACTGACTGATATAGGCACTGCAGCATGTTCCAGCTTTGGTTGTAACAGTGCTTTTGCTTTTCCATAGCTGCTTTGACAAAATTAATCCATGGCTCATAAAAATTCCCTGCTACAAGTTGATGGACTCAAATGTCCATTGCAGTAATTCACTGCCACTCTATTAAGATACATCAGTAATATTACCCCAGTTCTGGCTTACTCTGTGACTTCTAGAAAGTAGAAAACATTATTCCAGTCCCAAAACTGAGGTCCATTCCCAACCAGAATTTTTCAGTTGAATTGTCTTACTGTGTCTTTCTTTGGCTAAAATATTAAGAAAAGCTGCAGACGTATAGCTTCAATCTCACCTTGAGACTGTTAGCTTGCTCACTAACCATTAGCATGGTTTTAGAAAGGGTCACAGTATGAGCAAAGCCCATTTTCCTAACTGACAGCTTGTACGTATCATGCTATGGATGTAGGAAATATGGAGCTGGAGCTATGCACATTGACATCTCTAAGGCATTTGGTGAAATGGATCGTCACTTACTGATGAGAGAGATTTACCTATATGGTCTTAGCCCATCCTCTCTTAAATGAGTCACAGAAGTCTGTAAAAGTGATCCTGTGGAATAATCCATGATCACTGCCAGTCATTACTGCAAATAGTAATGCTGAGTACATCAGAGTTCAGGCCTTAGAACCCTGTTATTCGCCCGACACAGCAACCCGCTTAATATTTGTGTAAAGACAAAATATGTACTGTTACATATAAATTATATTGTTATCTGGGAGTCAAACTTGTGTATATATATATATATATATATATATATATATATATATATATATATATATATATATATATATATATACTTTATCGATCGTTGTGTAGCTTTTGATTAGCCAGGACTTAAAGTCAACCTGAGCAAAATGAAGGCATTGATTGTGGAATGCATAAGTATCTTAGCATGTGAGAGAAGAATCAGGTCATCCTGGAGCCATATGACTACTCACGGAAAAACAAAATATCTGAGTGTATGATGTGACTCTGCACGTACTTTTAGTAGACAGACCCACAAAACAGTGAGTATATTATCTGCTGTGTCACACTTCTGTTGTAGGGCCTGTAATCTACTGATTAAAGAATCAAGGAATTTAGTTTGCAAAGGAGATTTATGCCCCAGTGTTGAATATGCCTAGACTAGCACTGGCATCATATAGGCATATAACGTGCCAAAGTTTTAGACCATGCAGAACAAAGCCTGCACCTTTATAAAAGGAGCAAGCAAGAAACAACACAACTGCCTTACTATTAAGGAGGCAGGTTAACTTCTTAGCAAATTCAGAATTACCTTATTTGACAGCTTCTTAATTTACAAACAGCCAAACCTGGGCCACTGTGAGTCCTTATACCATCTGAGCATTGTTAACCAATTAAGTATCTTAAATTACCTGAAAAAAACCCTGAATCTTCATCCTTCACTTTCTACATCCCTCTTGTATCTCTTCCTTGTTTGGACCAAGGATCTTCCTTCACAGGTCCTTCAGACTGAAACTTGCTCCACAGCTCAGCCTGACAGCATCCCTCTCTAGTCACTTTCTCTAACCTGCTTAGGTCACTAATTCTGCAACATGGTGAACATAGCTGCATAAATGCAAAGGAAAGTAGAAATCCACAAATCGCAAAAACCAAATCCACGAAGGTTTATTATGTTAGTGCTTTCATGCACGACAAATACATGCACTTCTTCAGACATTTGAACTAACAAACACTGAAACTTTAAATACTAATGAATAATGATATCACAAAAACGTTAAGACCATTAAACAATTAATTAATTGATTGAACCTACTCCAATTAAATAAAATGAAATAAAAGACATATAATGCCAAAAAAATTAACAGCTTCAAATGCGTGTCATAGTTGCTTTTAAATCAACGCTGTTAATTTCTAAGTTAAAAATACGCTCTCCCATGCATCAAATAAAACACATAATCTATATATAATATATAATATAAAAATATATGTATCATAAACAATTTATCCACAATTTATAATATTGATATGTAAAAAATATAAATACATATATAAATATGACTATCAACGTTCCAAAGCTCTTAATATGAGCAAACATTTGATGGAACAGATATCATTAATTCCTGGGTATGCATGTGCATTAGTGCGTAATTGCATAACAGTTCTTGTTCTTCTAATCTAAGATGCCAAGGACCACCCCTAGGATTCTTGGGGACACTTTGCACCACTACAAATAAAAACTATGTGTGTTAAACTCAGTAATATGCCTAGCCAATGCGTTCGTCTGAACCCCCCTGGATATAGCATATAAATGTTCATATATGCGTTGTTTAAGTTGATGTTCAGTTTTACCCAAATAAAATACAGGGCACAATTCACACTTAGCCAAGTAAACAATACCTTGACTTTCACAATTATATTTTCATCAATGGAATATTGAAAACCATTGATGTCAAAAAAAGGTTCTGTTAATATATATTTACATCTGCCGCATTTAAACATTCCTTTTATATTTTTATGTTTTTTATGTGGGGTCTCAATTTTTTCAAGTTGGATCCTTTTTTAAAAGTTATCAAAGGTTTAGGTCCACGCACTTTAATTAAAGCTCGTTCCTGCATAATAAGGCCCCAATTAGAATATAGAATGTGTCGTACGTCGTGTGAGATATCATTAAACTAATGCACATGTATACCCAGGAATTAATGATATCTGTTCCATCAAATGTTTGCTCAGATTAAGAGCTTTGGAACGTTGATAGTCATATTTATATATGTATTTATATTTTTTACATATCAATATTATAAATTGTGGATAAATTGTTTATGATACATATATTTTTATATTATATATTATATATATAATATATAATATATAATATATATTATATATAGATTATGTGTTTTATTTGATGCATGGGAGAGCGTATTTTTAACTTAGAAATTAACAGCATTGATTTAAAAGCAACTATGACACACGCATTTGAAGCTGTTAATTTTTTTGGCATTATATGTCTTTTATTTCATTTTATTTAATTGGAGTAGGTTCAATCAATTAATTGTTTAATGGTCTTAACGTTTTTGTGATGTCATTATTCATTAGTATTTAAAGTTTCAGTGTTTGTCAGTTCAAATGTCTGAAGAAGTGCATGTATTTGTCGTGCATGAAAGCGCTAACATAATAAACCTTTGTGGATTTGGTATTTGCGATTTGTGGATTTCTACTTTCCTTTGTGTTTTTCAAGTTGTTTTGGTCGTAGTTTTTCATAGCTGCATAAATGGTATGACCTAAGTCAACCTTCTCACACTGTTCCACAATTTTTCAGGTCCAGGTCTGCATTTGATGGAACTCTTAACCATATTTTTGATTGTTCCTCTTAAGCATTATTAAGTATCCTGCATTACTTCAGACTTTCTTTGTTGACCCAATACTGATTATTTGCACTGACTGTTTTTATTCCTTTTACTGGTTTTGTACAATTTATTTTTACTGTAAATAAGTCATGACTGAAAAAGGGCTCATGTGGCCCAATTGCCTACCCTTTTCAAATATATAAAATGATTACTCAAATGGGATACACTCACAATTAAGGGTAGAGAATGGGAATGTTGAAATGAGTTTTTATTTATTGCAATCTACTTCACAATATAAGTATTCAAAATGGATTTATACAGGTTCCTGTGCATCATGTTTTCATCCTTATTGAGGTCCTAAGATATATCAAAAAGAACAAGCAATACAAAGAATATCCTGTTCAGATCCAGGCAAACAAATAAACAAAAAAACAAGGTCTGCCCTCTCCTTTCAGATTCTATTAATGGTACACTTCCTCAAAATTATTTTATGAACTCCGCGAATAAAGTCTACATTCTGTTTGTGAAGCAGTATTATTTAAAAAAAAGGAAAAAACATAATTGAGATCCTTTTCTAGTCTGCAAAGTATACACACTATAAACCCGAGATTAAACAGTAGTAAACAATTAGATGCTTGTAAACATATATTGTTCTTAAACTGGATGAAGCATAAACAATTCTGTTAGAAGAATGGATGAGTTTGAACCAAGCCCAACTCAACTACAAAGAACATCATTTGAAAACTGTAAAATAATTAGTTTCTTAGTGAACAGGTAGGAATATTTCAAAAATGAACCAAACAAGATCTGGGGATTAAAACAAAATTACCATATGATCTCCTCGGAAAAGGGGGCTTATACTGCATGGTAACAATCAGTTATCAAATGTTCTGACTGGGATTTATATACTGTATTAGAAACCAGCTCTTGACACAACAAGCCCCACCACACTATGACCACACAAGCAAGTGTCACAATTTCCCAAAAAATATAATACAAGATTGTGAAAATGTTTGCAATAAAAATGTTCTGGTGTTCTACTTGAAAAGCCGTCCACATTCTCTGTGTGGGAATTGCATTCTACCACTTCTACGTATGTATTCTATCTCCTAAATTACCACTGCTCCTGGAAGAAAGATAAGGTGACCTTTAAAACTATATGCTTCACTGGAAATTATTCCACAAAGCTATTCTGATCTTTTTAATTTGTACTTCTAACTTTTTACATGTCATAACTGCAAACACATTCTTTCATACACCCAATTTTTAAAATTCTAGCATTTGAAAATTAGTTCATAATTTCTTGACTTGAACGAACAACAGTTGTTTGGTCTCCTATGAAAAGCAACATAAGGCACGAATATTCCATCTAAACCGCCACACATGAAGAGTGTTGAAGGTCTTGGCTCATATAACTAGTAGTTGAAATGCATGGCTATTAAAATCATAAACAGACTTCTGTTTGATTTGGTTGATTGAATCATAACAATAGCACATCATGTAACACTGTGATATCCGTAGACTAAGAACTAAATAAGGGATTGTTCTTTGGTTACTGCAGCCATGAAGTAAAGACACAGATATACAGAAACTGCTTCAATGTTTGCACTGCCTGTTTTTCCACATGAAAGCTAGTTAAGTCTGTTAGAACCCCTCTCTACCCATCTGTTACACCACATGCACATTCCATTGGTTTGTACTTTTTCATTAAGATCACATTTTATTCTGTCATTTTTCCATCAAACATTCAATAGTGCATTTACTCCTAATACTGAGCTGTAAAGCATGGAAAAAATTAATTAAAAATAAGATGGTCTGGCCACAAAAATAATTATATTTCACTAAATAGATTTGATTATGCATTTATTTACTTGTATATTTACTAGTATTATTCACTTGGTTGATATGGCAGGGCAGTACCCAGTTAGACTAAAGACATGGTAAGAGAAATTGGTGATAATACAGAATATTTGATGCCACATAATTGTGGATCCACAGTACCAAATCACGTTCTGTGGAATCATCAGTTCATGTACTGCAATACTGAGTCACAGCTCTGTGGCAAAAGATTGACTACTTTAGCACATTTTTTTACAGGGAAAGTAGTGTATGGATAGATTTTTCTCACTAGTTCCATTTGTAAATGGGGCTGTGAACTCCCCACTTACCTACCACAAACTGAATGAATCAAGAAAATGACAGAATGTTACAGCAACAGTGGCCATAATATTCTGACAGCTATGCAAATGCAATGCTAGAATCAAATGCCCTATGTTAATGCAGAAAAGGCTTCATAAGACAATTGAAATCCCACTGATATGGGAAAAATATCACTTATACAAAACAGAGTCAGCATTTTGAACATACAGGCGTATCTCAATTCTTACAGTAATAATCTAGAGATAAAAAAATCAATCAAAAGAAAGATGAAAAAAGATTAGATATAGCAAAAAAAAACCCAGAAAAAAATAGTTGCTTTAAAACTTTGTTAATGAGCTCAGTCACAATAATTTTCAAAAAATCATGAAACCCAGGTAGTGGTCGCCTTTATTCATCACAGACCAAGCAATCCTCGGTAAGCAAAAAAAAAAAAAAAAAATCAGAAATCTACCTGGGTTTCATGATTTTTGGAAATTATTGTGACTGAGCTCATCAACGAAGTTTTAAGAGTACTAGTTTTTTTCTATTTTTTAAGTCTAGAAACACTAAAACAAACAAAAAAAATCTAGATTCACACTTATAATGTATGATAGTTACATAGATTTTTCAGTAATACCTAAATATGCCAAATAAAAAGAGAATAACAGGTGTTAATGGGAGTAAATGTAATGATATGCTTTGCAATATTATGCTCTGCACTGAAAGAGTACTCTACACTGATACATTCTGTACTTTGAGTACCGTGCAATATGTTCTTTATTGAAAGAGTACTCTGTACTGATACATTCTGTACTGCTAGAGTACCATGCAATAGTATATTCTGCACTGAAAGAGTACTCTATACTGATACATTCTGTACTTTGAGAGTACCATGTAATAGTATGTTCTCTATTGAAAGAGTACTCTGTACTGATACATTCTGTACTAATAGAGTACCATGCAATAGTATGTTCTGCACTGAAAGAGTACTCTACATTTTTCAAGTATTTTAGAGAGAGGTGACAGAATAGCTATAGGTCTGAAGTTAGAGATTTCAAGGGAGTTACCTCCTTTGTGGATAGGCAGTTTGAAGAATTTTTTCCAGATAAATGGGACTGTAGACTCAGTAATAGAGAAGTTGATTAGACTAGACACAGGAAAAGCACGAGTATCAGCAGCTAACTGAAGAAAGTAGGAAGAAATGTTGTCAGCAGAAGTGGAGCAGGGTTTTAGTTTGGAGAGAGAGATTTGATATAAGTAGTAGATACAGCTTGCAGTGAAAAAGTTTTAACGGAGTTGGAAATAGGAGATGAGACTGTGAGATTAGAACCCTTAGCAGGGGGATAGTTTGTATTAACCAATTTTGTTACAGTTTCTATGAAGAAAGTATTAAAGATAGAAGCAGTTTCATCAGGGGTCTTATTTGGGTAGGGATTTGGAGAGGTGGAGTTTCCGGGATGCAGTATGTGGTTAACTGAATTCCAAAATTTTGGGTGATTTGATTGTAGAGCTGTAGGAGGGTGAAAATAAAATTCCTTTTTATCTTTGGCAATGAGTTTTTTGGACAAGTTTCTAAGCTGTTTGTACTTTTGTAAGTCAGAAGGGAGTTTATATCTCATCCAGGTTTTCCACTGCCTATCCCTGTTTCTCATAACAGAGCGATTTTCTCTTGAGAGCCATGGGGATATTTTGGATTTTACTGTAACAGTACAAAGGGGTGCAATTGAGTTTAGTATATTTATGAAGATGGTGATAAAGGATAGGACTGCTTTGTCCAGTGAGAGCTCCTGTAGGTGGTTCCAATTTATTCTAGTAAGAAGAGTCTTAAAGGTATCAGGAGAGAAGCTGGATGTTTTTTGACATGTAATGTATCAATGAGTTCTGGTAATGTGGGGAGTAAGTCTTGTAACTTTTATTGGAGAGTGGTCACTGAGGGAATTGGGTAGGGTTTCTGGGTCATGATATAAGGAGGGGTCTGATACAAGTATCCAGTCTAGTAGGGTGCTAGGGATTTGTGAATTGTTGAAGTGGGTGGGTTCGGATATTAGTTGAGTAAAGGCATGTAAATTAGTATTTGTAGTAGAGTTGGGGTTATTTAGAGCTTTCCAATTTATATTAATGTCACCAAGGAGAATTATTTCATGCTGATAGTGTTCAGTGAGATAGGAGAGAAAGTTTTCAAGCTGGAGAATATTATCTCCTGGAGGTATATAGATTGCTACTACTATGATGGTGGAGAAATTATTTAGTTTAATGTTTGCTGCTAAAATTTCAGCTGAGGGGAATAGTGAGATTTGTTCTTTAATAAAAGTTAGGGTTAGATGATTTGTGTAGATGATAGCTACTCCGCCCCCTCTTTTTTTTGGGGGGGGGCGATCAAGTTGTAATATATTATACCCAGGGGGAAGTATATCACTGTCCGGGATGTGTGGTTTCAACCATGTTTCTATAAGGGTTATAATATCTGGGGTATAGTTGGCTACCCAGGCATGCAAGTCACTAGTTTTGTTGAGTATACTTCTTATATTCATTGAATAGAAAGAGATGTGTTTTTTTGGCAAGGTTGGGACTTGTTGGTTAGAAGGAATATTATTGTTGGTGGGTACAGTTTTGGCTGGTCCTGGGTTGGAGTGAATGTCTCCTACTAGAAGTAAGAAAGTAGGAATAAGGTGAGATTTGTATGTGTAGGGACTTCTGTTGTGGTATTTTGATTTTGTTTTTGAGTGAATGGTTTAGGAAGGGAGAGATTCTAATTTTTGGTAGAGGAGTGTTAAGAAGGAGGATAGATGAAGTGATGTCAATAGGTTGGAGTGGATGAGAGAAAATATTTTCTTGGTATTTTGTAGGGCTATTGTTTATTGGTGTTAAATGAGGGTAAAGGTGGTCAGTAATGAGGAACAGTAAGGGGGGTGATATATAACAGAACAGAGTGTGATAGACATATTGATGAGTGGGAGTTATTTTTTACCTTTTACTTTGTCATTTGACTATCACACTGACTTGTACAGATAGTTGTGTTAAAATGTATCAACAGTGTTATTATAACTGATGAAATGTTTATGTTTAAATAAAGAATTCTAGAAGGGAAGAGTAGACGTTTTTCAAATTGTTCTATGATTTTCAAATATTGCAACAAATCTTAGCAAAGCTCTGAGTGTGTATTATGTTATACCAGAGTCAGGTGATAACCAGGACTGAGAGTATGGAACTCACACAGTAGCTTGTTTTGTTTTCCTTGGAACCTGATATAAAATCAGTGGCAGATGTCACAGTTAGTTGAGTTCAGTTCAATTAGTGGAAAGCTCATCACCTTGCCTTGTAGGAGTAAGCATCTCAGCATCTTATCTTGCCTTGCTGTATTAATTCAGTTTGCTAGAAACCGTTATTCTTTAGACAGTCAGGAAATACAGTGAGATTAGTTTAGTAGTGTCTTTCTGCATCTGTTTGAATCTGTCCAGCTGTGTTATTTTTATTTCTCCTGTGACTGAAACACTGATGTTTATTGTACTTTGCTATTCAGTACTCTCATGTTTTCTATTTTATTATGTATTATTAATTATTTTTATACCTTTCATTGTGGCTGGTCTTTTAGAGAATACTTTTAACATCTTGAGAGTACCTGTACTGATTTTAGTGATGCCTTAGCCACTCAAAAAAGCTTGGCTGCTTTGGTTACACTCTAACACTTATGTTAATATTGATTTTACTCAGTATAACTGGATACCATTGTAAGAGCCTGACAGTTGTTGACTGGTGGCAGTGAGGTTACCTTATAGTCTGGCAGAAGGGGTACAGCTAGTAAATCTGTACCAGCCTTTCCTAGGTGTGTGTGTTTGTGTGTGTGTGTGTGTGTGTGTGTGTGTGTGTGTGTGTGTGTGTGTGTGTGTGTGTGTGTGTGTGTGTGTGTGTGTGTGTGTGTGTGTGTGTGTGTGTGTGTGTGTGTGTGTGTGTGTGTGTTGTGTGTGTGTGTGTGTGTGTGTGTGTGTGTGTGTGTGTGTGTGTGTGTGTGTGTGTGTGTGTGTGTGAAAATCAAATACACACGTGTGGGTGTGTCAGCTTCTTGGAACTGGGACACAGTGCTCAAAAGTGAATCTTGCTTAGTATCTGGAGAGACAGAGTCCAATCCAAGTGGAGCTTGTTCCCTGTTTCCTCTTGGGGAAATTGTGTTTGATGCAGAGAGATGCATTTGAAATTACTGTGTAAACTCATTCCTCTTTTTAGTGACTGTCTCTCAGCGATGTCAGTGGTGAGGATTGGGGCTCTGTGATTACTGGCTATAGGTAAAGAGAGGCCATTACAGGGAGTTTTAGGATTATGGAGTGATCAGGGAATTTAGATTTATGGAAGGTGTTGGAGTTTTAGTATGAAGAGGCAGTCGAGAAATATATGGTTTGGGAGGGGAAGTGGCGGTTTAGGATAAGGGAGTAAGAACTCAGGTTGGAATCTGTGTAGGAATTTTACGGTTAGAGTTTAGGTTCTGGCAGGGAATATAATTTCTAGCTTCAGGTGTTGGGAGGGCTATGTAGAAGTGGGAGATCAGGCTAGTGAGAGTGCTTTTTAGAGCAAGTGAAAGTGAGCAGATGTAGCATGTGAGCACCTGTAGTAGACCTGTGTCTGACAAGTATGTGGAGAGATTACTAAATTAAGGTTTAGCTACAGTATGTGGCTGTTTTAAGGAAGAATCATAATTATTCCTTTGTATGAAGAGATCAAGCCTGATAGTTATATAACTCAATACAGGAAAATAGTATGTAAACTGTAGAATTCAGATTCACTGCACTTTTAGATCTTATTTTCACATATACTTAGGAAGAATACATAGAGTTGTATTTTCTGCCATGAGAAAAGTGATAATGCATAGTTTAATTAGTGTTAGCCATGCATTTGGTTTGGTCTCTGATAGTTCTTAAAATACTCAGCTATCAAGATATCTGTACTTGATATTCTCTATGTCTGCTATCAAAATAATTTACTTAGTTACTTTTATTAACATATGATTATTAATATATAATCGATATCTTACTAGTTGTATCTTTCTGTTTGTGGAGCTTTTCTCCCTGGGTCTCCACCAAAAATGGGCTACTGGCCCAGTCGGACACTAGCCGGTTAACAAATGTAAACTAATTAATTAATTAATTAATAACTGTCTAAACTTCTCAGGAGTATTTTATGCCAAAACAGAATATTAAGTATTACATTTTGTTGAAAATATATATACTTTTGTACAATAAGGCACTCAGGCATGTGCATTATACATATTTTACTGTACTCCAAGGAACCTGTGAAGCTTCACAATGCACCTGTTATAGTGGTAATATCTTTAAAATGTTTACTCCTGAGTGCCTTATTGTCAGTGAAACAGCAGCATGGTGTTCTACCCATATATTTATAAAGATATATAAACTTGGTGGTGCTGCTATAGTATTAGTCTAGGGCACACTAGCATGCTAGCTGGAACTTCCACCCAGTTCTGGGATTTATAACACAGTATGCTATCCAATTTGGATTGTAAAACAAGTACACTAAAGCATTACAGTACAACTCTGAGAGCTGCTCACAATAATAACTTTTCACATTATCACTACAATATCTGTGTAAGGGCAAATCCAAATCCACTCCACCATCAGCATGGAGTTTTCCTTCAGAATTAAATGCCCTATCATCAGGCAGATATGGTAACGTTCATTCCTTTCAAAACCATGTCTGTACAGTAAGTACATTTTAGCTAACTCTTTTTCAGTATTCTTCATCCTGTCATGCATAACATACATATTAATATTAATAATAATATATTCCAATAGTATTTTAAATTAGTATAGATTTGAAATGCTGATAATTTTACAATTCATTTTTATTGTAAAATGTGAGCTATTGATGAGATCAACATTATAAATTTGATGGAATGGAAAGATATTGATTTTTCACTATGGATTACGTGTCTAAAGAACACATCTTTTATTTGCAAATAAAATTCTAATGACTTATAATTTAGATTAGGAAGACAGGTTATGGGATCAAAAATAAAAGAAGGTTAATTATAAAAAATGGCAAATTATTCCAATAATCTGCACTTAAAGCCATTGCCAGTTTTTGAACTCCGTTGCTTTACACAGAATGAATCAAAATCGATGCAGATTTCACTTATCTGATCTGTATGAAAGTTTAATAGCTTATATGTTCATTTGTTATTAAAGACTCATATTGGAAGTGTATAAATTTGTCCAGCAGTTATGGCTACATTCTTGACTGAGTGTACTTTAGATGTCTCATTATGAATAAATGAATAAAATAATTCACCAAGTGCAATACACTGAACACCCTCAATACCCATGCCTCTCAACTGTCCATAGTTTTGTTTGTCCCTGAAAAATATTTGATTTTCTAGTAAATCACTGAAGATTACTGTCAGTAAGTAAAGCCAGACATTATAGATTTATTCCTTTTATATTTCCTTATCTGGTGTTTAATAGCAATTGCAAGAAAAACAATAACACAAAACTGAAAAGAGTTAACCTCTTTGTTTTTTTCTGAATTCATTTGACTTGTTTGTATGGATTATAATAAAGAATATACTGTAAAATTAAGACCTAATAACAATGAAGTTAGTTATAAATTCTGGCCTGATGGATGCACTTTATAAGAAAATAGAAATTTACATCACTTATCATACGGAATGCCAACTTAATATGCTTATACATTTATTAGATGTTTTATATAAATAGTTAAGATATTTAGAGTTGGTCAATATTTTGAGTTTTTTTTTTTCTATTTTGTTTGAATTTCTATAGCATATATATGAAATTGTCAAATGAACAGAAGATGAGAACTTATAAAAATATTCATTGATAAAAGAATGTAATTCTGATAAAATTAACAAATGTTCTATTTTGTAAAGTTTTGATATATGTTTTAATAAAAATAATAGAAAATGATTGCTGCCATTTTAGTTTTGCTTACTAGATATTCTACATTCTGAAGTAGCTTAAATCCTTATGTATTTATTCAGGGCTCTCTGCACTGATAACTGTTGCCTTGGAGGACATCTCAGCGGGACCTCATATTGGCAACTTAAACTATCTGGAGTTTGGAAGAGGATATGGATACAAACCACAGCTGATGATTAACCATCATGACATAGCAAGTGTTCTACAGTTACAGCTGGTAAGATGAATGAAAAGAAGTTTTTAAGAATGTACAGGACATTTTTCTGAATGTAATTTGTTAGTACTTCACCTAATGTGTCACAGAAAGAATGTTTTCATAGCTGTACTAATTTCCAGGCATTCCACTAATTTTGGCTAAGAATTTTATTTTGTTCCTGCCAATCTTAGTGACTTTTTGAGAAAAAATAGCTTGTAATCAACAAACTGTGAAAATCACCATAATAACCCACTTCTTCTACTTCAGTACATGGATGGTAATTTATGTCCTTTTATTCTATCACCTTTCTAAGTCAAACATAGCAATATTTAAAACATATCCTTGATTTCTGGCCTTTGTCCCCATGACATTTATGTACACTAGTTTAGTCGGTGACAACTTGCATCAGCACAATGGCCATTTATTGATCTTGCATTTGCAATCCAAACAAATACAAATAGCTACAATGTGTGCTGAAAGTTTGAAGAAATTTGTCTCTCCATAACTACCGTGGCAAACAGTTTCCAAGCTTCACCTCGGTGTAATGTTTCGGAATGCCAGTTACATTTTTGCGCACTGCTCCCCTCCAACACAAGCTCTTTGTACTGCGGTACCATTTGCCAATAAAATTCTACTGAGACTTGCACTGAACAAATGCAATTGAGATTTAATAATCCCAGACATGAATGTATCTTTTTCTGTATTTTTGAAATTATTTCTATTTACTAGTACTGTTCTATGATAGCTGCAAAGAAAATGTAAGAAGACAGTAATTATAACTTTCATATGTGATGTCAGTGATTCTTCATTGTGAGATCTTATGGGCAGCATATTTGCTCAGTGGAGCACCCTCTGCCTCACAGCTTCATGGTTCAATCCAGACTTATACTCACTGCATGCATAGCATGTTCATCTTACTCCTGTGTCTGCATTAGCTTTCTCTGGGCACTCCAGTTTCTTCTCACCACTTAGCACAGGCTATTTGATTGGATATATTAAGTTATTCAAATATTTGTATGCCGTAGTTACCTTTGCCTTGTGCCCTAGGTCATGTCTGAAAAAGGTCTATGGACCAGCCCACTTATCTGGTTAAGAAAAGTTAAATAAATTTGTCAGTGCAAAAGACAATTTGAAGTTGACATTTTTCTAAAGGCAGCAGTGTCATTCATGCTGTAATTGCTTTATGCATCCATATTTGCAATTTTCTCTGAGAGCTGGGAGGCAGAAATATAATCTTCCCATATTGTAATTAATATCTAAATTTTGATACATTTTGTGATTGTATCACTGAATGTTCAAGACATGAAAAAATATGTTTCTAGAGAATTCCATTATGTTTGTCAGTGGTACATGATGCACTGCTACCAAGATACTGCCCAGTAGTTGGCCACATGGGCTGAATGTCACTGGAATCAAGATACAGGAAGAAAAATAACACTGACAGAAGTCATGTATTACATGCAGAGCTGCAGCAAGGGCAGACAATAGAAGGCGACCACCATCAGGTGCAAACAGTTAGGAAATGCAGTCAATAACTTTGCTCAGGTGCTGATTGTTCCCAGGCCTAAGTGCTGTCGTTCTTGAAATACATTTACAGAACCTTAATCATGTTTTCATGGCTTCTTAAATGATGGTATGTGAAGACAACAAAGTGTTGTTATCTATGTACATAATAATCCATTTCCATGTTCACACACTGACTTCTGCAAAAGTAATCGCATTTCCAGACATACGATGCAACAAGGAAGCAGATGTTTGCTAGATTGAACCAATGAAAGTGAGTAAACATGATTGTAGATTGTGACTAGAAAAGGGAAGGAAATCTATGGAGATTATTTGAATACCTTTTTTAAACTGAGTTTTAAGACAACTTTTTAAATACTTTTTTATTTATTTCTCACCTTTGTTTGAGTAGGGTTCCCAGTTAGTCGGGGACATTACAAAGGACACTTATTGGCTTAGCTACAGCTCTGATTTTATGTGGCATATTCCGGTACCTTGAAATAATCTGGCTCAAGGGAGGAGGAGTGCGTAGTAAAACAAATGAGTCGACTTTGACATAGTCTGCAGTCTAGGCAGAGGTTCTACTTAGAAGTTGGAGCACTTTTTGAAAAGTCATCTACCACTTTAAAAACTGAAATCTGTGCTGTGTCTCAGTCTTTCACTGGTATAAATCTGATAGTAATGCCTGTCTAAAAGAGTGTGTGTATATATAGGTTTATTTTATATATGTTATGTAGGTTTCTGGAGCCAGAGTGAGTTGCAGAACAGATATAGGGTAAATGGGAAAAATTACAGTAATAGTAAGATGTAAAAAATTAGTTATTGAATAAGGATAGTGAACATCAACTGCTGCCTTTTCTTGTATAAAATGACAAGTAATAAAAAGCACCAAGACTCTAGACTATGTCATTTTAAACAATGTTGTGCTGTTGACATTTCAGTTGTGTTATTTGCATTGTCTGTTTCACATTGTTCCTACTATTGTTCTATTTCACAGGAGCGACTTTCTGAAGAGGTATGCTGTTGCATCTTCTGCAAATGCCGAGGGGAGGAAGGAGAAAGAGGAAAATACGGAAAACCTGGACAAAGGGTAAAGTATGAATCCTGGCTCATGTCGTTATCAGTCAGGAAAATATTCGTTCACATCATTGGGTGTGTCATTAGAATGCAAGTGCAAGATGTTTCAAGGAATATGACACAGTTTTCTTTCTACCTGTTTATATCCCATAACAAGCAATCCAGAAGTGGAATTAACCAATGCACAGTTTTGAATGAATTATACTTATTAGGGCATAAGTAATAGGGACTGTTAGTTGAAAACATTACCTACTGATAAAATAAATACATAAATATTCAGTTTTTATTTTATCAGTTAACCCATCTAGAATCCCTCACTTAGTTAATATATGAAACTGTAAAAATTAATGAAAAATAAGTAAAATATAGCTTGTCTAGCCCTATCACACACACACACACACACACACACACACACATGCACACACAAACATACACATATACACACTTTTTTGATTAACTGTATTTTCCAGCAGTTTTGTAAGCTGACTTGTAATAAACCCTTACCTTTCAAGATTCAGTTTTAGACCCTTGTATACCCAATTACAGGCCCGTGGTGACATGAATCTCTGGTATGTCTGGATATGTTCTTACAGAAGAATGCATGAAGTTTTAGTCTTTTAAAAGTTGTAAATGGCTGGCCTTAAAATATGAAGACTGAGGTACCAAGAGAATAGTATCACAGGTACGTGTAAAGCATACAAGTTGCAATCTTGAAATCATATAACCACTACATCCAGCTAAAAAAAACATTCTGCACTAGCAATTCTAATGAAACATTCTGCACTAGCATTTATAATGAAACATTCTGCACTAGCATTTATAATGAAACATTCTACACTAGCATTTATAATGAAACATTCTGCACTAGCATTTATAATGAAACATTCTACACTAGCATTTATAATGAAACATTCTGCTCTAGCATTTATAATGAAACATTCTGCACTAGCAATTCTAATGAAACATTCTGCACTAGCATTTATAATGAAACATTCTGCACTAGCATTTATAATGAAACATTCTGCACTAGCAATTCTAATGAAACATTCTGCACTAGCATTTATACTGAAACATTCTACACTAGCATTTATAATGAAACATTCTGCACTAGCATTTATAATGAAACATTCTGCACTAGCATTTATAATGAAACATTCTGCACTAGCATTTATAATGAAACATTCTGCACTAGCATTTATAATGAAACATTCTGCACTAGCATTTATAATGAAACATTCTGCACTAGCATTTATAATGAAACATTCTACACTAGCATTTATACTGAAACATTCTGCACTAGCATTTATAATGAAACATTCTGCACTAGCATTTATAATGAAACATTCTGCACTAGCATTTATAATGAAACATTCTACACTAACATTTATAATGAAACATTCTGCACTAGCATTTATAATGAAACATTCTGCACTAGCATTTATAATGAAACATTCTGCACTAGCATTTATAATGAAACATTCTACACTAGCATTTATAATGAAACATTCTGCACTAGCATTTATAATGAAACATTCTACACTAGCATTTATAATGAAACATTCTGCACTAGCATTTATAATGAAACATTCTGCACTAGCATTTATAATGAAACATTCTGCACTAGCATTTATAATAAAACATTCTGCACTAGCATTTATAATGAAACATTCTACACTAACATTTATAATGAAACATTCTGCACTAGCATTTATAATGAAACATTCTACACTAGCATTTATAATGAAACATTCTGCACTAGCATTTATAATGAAACATTCTGCACTAGCATTTATAATGAAACATTCTACACTAGCATTTATAATGAAACATTCTGCACTAGCATTTATAATGAAACATTCTACACTAGCATTTATAATGAAACATTCTGCACTAGCATTTATAATGAAACATTCTACACTAGCATTTATAATGAAACATTCTACACTAGCATTTATAATGAAACATTCTGCACTAGCATTTATAATGAAACATTCTACACTAGCATTTATAATAAAACATTCTGCACTAGCATTTATAATGAAACATTCTACACTAGCATTTATAATGAAACATTCTGCACTAGCATTTATAATGAAACATTCTACACTAGCATTTATAATGAAACATTCTACACTAGCATTTATAATGAAACATTCTGCACTAGCATTTATAATGAAACATTCTGCACTAGCATTTATAATGAAACATTCTACACTAGCATTTATAATGAAACATTCTACACTAGCATTTATAATGAAACATTCTGCACTAGCATTTATAATGAAACATTCTACACTAGCATTTATAATGAAACATTCTGCACTAGCATTTATAATGAAACATTCTGCACTAGCATTTATAATGAAACATTCTGCACTAGCATTTATAATGAAACATTCTGCACTAGCATTTATACTGAAACATTCTGCACTAGCATTTATACTGAAACATTCTGCACTAGCATTTATAATGAAACATTCTGCACTAGCATTTATAATGAAACATTCTGCACTAGCATTTATAATGAAACATTCTGCACTAGCATTTATAATGAAACATTCTACACTAGCATTTATACTGAAACATTCTACACTAGCATTTATAATGAAACATTCTGCACTAGCATTTATAATGAAACATTCTGCACTAGCATTTATAATAAAACATTCTGCACTAGCATTTATAATGAAACATTCTGCACTAGCATTTATAATGAAACATTCTGCACTAGCATTTATAATGAAACATTCTGCACTAGCATTTATAATGAAACATTCTGCACTAGCATTTATAATGAAACATTCTGCACTAGCATTTATAATGAAACATTCTACACTAGCATTTATAATGAAACATTCTGCACTAGCATTTATAATGAAACATTCTGCACTAGCATTTATAATGAAACATTCTGCACTAGCATGTATAATTAAATTGGTATGTCTGAGGTAACTTATTCTTTTAACAAAGCAGCACTGGATACTGTAGCAGTTATTTCCAAATCAGCTCTCTCAAAGACAATATAATGGAAATGGGAATATCAAGTTTACTCTTGGCTGAATGCTGTGATGAAAATAAGCTCATTTGTAGGGTCTCTGTCTATATCTTAATTTTCTCTTTATGAAATCAGTTTACTATGGAGCAAATTTAGCCTCTCAAGTATGGACAGGGTGTGCTCCTAGGAGTCCATAATAAGTGCCGTTACCTCCATTTGCATGATTCATAGAACAGTTCTGAGCTAGCACTTTGATTTAATAAAAATGTACTCAACATTATTTGGTTAATGCTTGAGAGCTGCATTCATTAAATATGAAATAGTAACATATGCTCACCGGGCCTGTAGTTCCCACTGCACTGACATGAAAATCATCTTATTTCTGTTTTCACTTCATTCACCCCAAAGAACTCACATATTTTTATGGAGAAAGATTTAGTCATAATTTAAACTTCATAAAATAGCATGGTGACATTACAAAACAGCAAATAAACTGATCAGCTCGACCTAATAATGCATCCAAGTAGGAAAACGGTAGTCAAACAAGAGTTGCTTGGTAGTGTATTTTACCTTGATAGAGGTATTAGAAATATTTCAGAAATTTTATGAAAATCTATTTAAAGCAGAGAAATATGGAAATCAAGAAAGGGTGCAAATGGAAATGGTTATGGAAGAATTAAATATGCCAAAGTTAGAGTTAGATGAGTCTCAATTATTAGCAGTTAGTCTAGGAGGAAATGAGATAAAAATGGTGATGCATAACCAATCCACAGGAAAGTCCCAGGAATAGATGATGTTCCTCTAGAAGTTTGGAAACTAGAAGGGAAAAACTGATAAAGATCTGGAAGTTTTTGTTTAACAGTATTTTAAAAGGAGAAATACCAGCATCCTGGAAGAAAGAAGTGCTCGCTGTAATCTCTAAAGAGGGTAAAGACCCATCAGATCCAGTTTCATACAGGCCCATTTCAATACTAAACCATGATTATAAAGTGTTTATGTCTATAATGGCAAAAAGAATGGCAAAAGTGATGCCAAATTGATAGAAATGGATCAATGTGGTTTTGCTGAGGGGAGGCAAATATTTGACAACATTAACAGAACATTGATGATCCAGAAGAAGGAAGCAGAATGTAAGGATATATCACTGTTGCTGGTGGGGCTTGAGGCAGCAAAAGCATTTGACAGAGTAAGCTGGGACTTTATGAGTAGGGCAATGGAAGCGTTTGCTTTCCCTAATTAAATTATAAGGTTGATTAGGAAGATGTATGAAAGATCAGAGGCGAAAATTAAAGTGGGTGGGGTCCTCTCTGATAATTTCTACTTGAGCAGAAGAACCAGGCAGGGGTGTCCTCTTTCCCCTTTGTTGTTTGCATTATATTTAGAACCAGTGGCAAAAAAAAAAAAAATAAGGGACTCTGAAATTCAAGGATATAATTGGTATGGTAGTCAAGAAAAGCTGGCTCTATTTGCATATGATATTTTTTATACCTGATAAAACCAGAAAAGGACATTTCAGTATTGTGAAACATTTGCAGCAGTTTCAGAATGCAAAATTAATGAAGCTAAAACAAAGACAATACCTGTAAATAATGTACCCACATATGAATTGGTTCAATAATACCCATATTTATAGAGACATGATAAAAATAAGTACTTAGGAGTATGGATTAAAAATAATTCCAGTGTGGCAACTAAGGCTATGTGGGAATAGGATAAACAAAATATAATACAAAAACTGAGAAATTGGAAGCTATTATATGGTATGGATAGTAAGATACAAGCAGTTAATATGTTTTTAGTGTTATACACAGGTCAGGCATATTTTTATCAACCGGAGAAGAAGTTGTGGATAGCATAAAGAGCTGAAGGATTTTATCTTGGGGGGGGGGGTGAGGACAGCAACAGTCAAGTGGGATAACCTGATTCTTCCAATACAACAAGGTGGATTGTGATTACCTGATTTTATGGGGTATTTCATATATACACCGCTAAGGTTCCTGTACATAGCACAAGCAGACACCTATCATTCAAAGTGGAGAGGGATGATGATGAAATGAGGGGGAACCCAAGAGACAAGGAGAGACTGGGATTTTGGATGCAGATCTTTAAGGAGAATAACAATAATCATACATAATGTTACATTCATGAAGTAGCAGAAAGTATTCTAAGAACTAAACCAACACAGGAATGGAGAAAGGAGATTCTGCTGATATGGATGACTGCAATTAGGGATACAGACAATAGGTAAGAGGGGGCTGGAATTTATTGGAAAAAAATGGCAAAAGAACCAAGGCATTGGCAGAAAATAATTAGAGAGGGAAAGGTAATAGAATGGGAAGAGGCCAAGAACATATTTTGGACTGCAGGCTAGAGATTGCCTTCCATATCAAGGATTGATAACACAGTATAAGCAAAGAGAAAGAAATGGGGAGGGGGGGTGCTAAACAAAAGACCAGCACTGGTAGAATGTATAGTAAAATCTAGAACAGAAGGTGCTGTTAAAAAAGGAATAATTAGTAGACCATAAGAAATATTGCATGATAACTATAAAAATCAATCAGAGGGGGTAGAAAGGATTGGGGAGAGAGTGAGACTGAGTACTTGGATAAGCAATTCACAAAGAAACAACGGGGATTACATGTACATCTCCCAAATATGCAACAAAATGTATAAGATTTAGGATTTTTGCTTGGAAATATTTACATAGGCATTTTTCTACGCCGAGTAGACTCCAGAGAATCTTTCCTTAGGCAGACAGCAAATGTTGGAGGTGTGATGGGGAAGAAAGAGGTAATTGGGAACATATTTTCTG
The DNA here is from genome assembly GCF_019279795.1 of Protopterus annectens. Classification (NCBI taxonomy): domain Eukaryota; kingdom Metazoa; phylum Chordata; order Ceratodontiformes; family Protopteridae; genus Protopterus; species Protopterus annectens. Next base: position 234,180,294 of record NC_056732.1, on the reverse strand, counting down.
GGAATGTAATCAGTTGGCTGACTTTAAGGATTCCCTGCAGACTGCTGTGTCAGAGATACTGGGTGAGCAAATTAATGTATCTATGGAAATGATTTTTCCGAGCTATAATACAGAATTGGAATTGCCTATAAATAGTAAGGCCTTGCTTAGTCTAATTATGGCAGCTGCCAAAAAAGCAAATGGAAACCAAAGTCTAAACCAAGTGTACTAGAAATAGTGAATATAGTAAAAGAGATAAAACAACTGGAATTGGGATCTTTATGAAAAGGTAGGAGTAAATTGCATAGGAAAAAATAGGAATTGTGGGAATAATACATAGACATGACCTGCCTTTCATAAAAGCAAGTTGAGTGTGGCCTACATCAGTAAAATTGTCTATACCAGCATAAATGAGTTCTGCTCTGATATAGTCCTTGGCTTTGTGTTTAAGGTTGGTGAAGCAGATGGACTAAAATTTACTTGGGTTTGAAGTGGGACCACCCTTGTTTAAACAAGTCAGACTGTTTTTTTTTGCTAGGCATCAAGGACAACCCTGTGGACAGGCTAAGGATGGGCAGTTTAAGTAGAGGCTTGATAGTGTATATGTGGCACTGATAAGAATGCAGCCTGGATTGTTATATGGTCCCATTTAACCATTTTATTTAGCCTTTTCTAGAGATTCTAAGACTTGTTTCAAGGTGTTTGCAAGGGAAACTAAATTGTCAGGGATAGTAAGTGCAACAATGTGGGTGCATGAAGTAAAGTTAGTACTAAAATTGCCTGCTAATATGTTGGCTACAAGGTACGGTTTGAAATGTGTGATATTGTTATGGATGAGCTGAGTGCATTGCTGAACATTATTCTTTAACTATATGACATAATGGAAGAGAGATTTGTAGTTTCCTTTAGTATCTGTAGTGACGATGTCTATCTTCTGTTTTATGTTTTCTAATTGTGCTCCTATTGGTAAACAATGGTACAGGTGACCCTATATTCCTGGTTACACAACAATTCAGCATTGTAAAATGCATATAATGCTTACTAAACCTCATTGAGTTCTTTGAAAGGATTACTGAGGCCATGGATTAGGGGCATACAGCCCACACTGCATATCTAGACCTTGTCAAGGCTATTGACACTATCCTCCAAGATAGGATTATTGACAAATTCACCTAACTTAACCCAGACCCTGCATAGTTCCCTGGATTGGTAAGTGAATGTCTCACAGAACCCATTCTGTTAAGGATGGGAATATTTGCTCTAAGCAGAAAAATGTCACTAGTGGTGTCTCACAAGGCTGTTTCATGGCTCCTCTACTCTTTGGTATACACTTTTGTGACATAAAGGCCAATATCAATGGACTATGGCTAACTAAGTCTGCTGCTGATTGCAAAATAGGGGTAGTTATCCAATCATATTTTGATACTCAAATTCTTTGGTAAGGGCTGGACCAAACAAATACTTGGTAAATTAATCAAGGGCTTACCCTCAACTCCGAGAAATGCAGCATAGTTTGCTTTGGTAAATCTAGCATCACTACTGCTTACCATATAGATAACAGTTCTAGTAAATTTGTCATCAAGGGACATGAGTACAGATGTTGATAACAGACTCTTCTTTGACTGCCATGTCTGTCTGGCAGTTAGAAACTCCTTCCACCTTGTCCAGCTTATCCTTTGTTACGTCTTTTCAAGGTAAAGAGCAGATCATTCACACTTTATTTATCTCTTATTAGGACCGTCATTGAATATAATGCACTCTCTGGCATGCCCCTTGCCAAGCACCTAAACAGCTTGAGAGACCTCAACATTTCCTTATTTACACTGACAGACTCAAAGCTCTGCCACTCTGTTCAGTGTCATACCAACTCCTGAGGGGTGAGCTCTGCTTATCTTTCTGTGCTATGAATGACACAACAGTCTGAAGTTCTTCAACTAAACAAAACTATTGGTAAAACAAGCACCTGTACTAGAGACCTGAACCTAGACTATCACATCAAAGAAAACAGGTGACATGACAGATACCTAACTTAACATGTCCCCCATTACAGGAATCAGCTGCCCTTAAACACTATGCAGCAACTGTTAAAACCAGTTTAGATGACTGCATGGGTGATCACAAATTTTCACAAGTAATATGTGGAGAAAGTTTACTTAATGGGTACACTATTAGTCTCCCACCTGTACAAGATGATGTGGTCGAGGTTCTTCGTCGTCCCTTTGAGCTGTCATCTTAGTAAGAACCTATAAACCTATGAACCCTGGTATAGAAGGTATGCTGTAACTGCACAGAAACCATGTTTCAGTAACTACACAGAAATTAATATGTTTCAGTTGCAGGAGGGCCATGGGTTCTGGCATATTTCCCATTTTCAGTGGAGTCCCGAGGAGAAAAGCTCCACATACAATTAACAAGTAGATACAAATACTAATACATACCAGAACTAACAGCTAACAGAACTAACTAACAGGGTTCTGGCATATTTCTATTTAGATTGATTTAGTTAGTTAGTTAGTTAGTTAGTTAGTTAGTTAGTTAGTTAGTTAGTTAGTTAGTTAGTTATTGCATTTGTTTACCAGGAAGGTCCACTGGGCTTAGGTGAGCCCATTTTCAGTGGAGGCCCAGGGAGAAAAGCTCCACATACAATTAACAAGTAGATACAAATACAAATACATACCAGAACTAACAGGTATTATAAAGTAACAAGTTTGGACATACAATTAACAAGTCAGATGCAAATACAAATATATAAAGGGCCAGCACCACCATTAAGGTGAATTAGGCATTCACCTAGGGCGCCAATCATGATGGGCCGCAGCTGGAAAGCTCGTAGCACCCCTCTAATTTAGTTAAATGTAGTGAGTATTCACAGAACTCAGAGCAGTGTGCATGCGTGCTTGAGTTCTGCTTTAACAAAAAAAAAAAAAAACACCTACCGTTCTTGTTACCGTTGGCAGACTGCTTTAAAAACAGTCCGGATTAACTAGAGACTGCAGGGAATCAAGTCCGACTGTTTAGTCAGCAGCCACGTACATGACGTGGCTGCTGATTAATCCTATTGCTCTTGTCCTCTCTTCCCGCTCTTTGTATTGGGTAAAGCAACGAGTGAGAGAGAGAGAGAGAGCAGCAGTGGAGTCTTCTTCCGAGGGGTGAATTTTATTACTGTCAATTGAAAACTAATCCACAGTGACAGCAGATATTTTCTTTTCAAGTAAGTGTGAAAAAAAATAATGGGACCTTCTGGCTGTTTTTTTTTTTCAGCAGGGCCAAACAGATATGCATATTGTATTTTTTTTCCTGGCAGGGCCAACCAGATACTACATATTGCATTTTTTTTCCTGGCAGGGTCAACCAGATATTTTCTGTAATTTTGGCAGGATCGACCAGATACTGTTTAAAATGAAAAGGTGGAGTGGTTATATATTTGCCCTTTGTTTCTAACATCCTAGGCCTGGAGTTTGGCAGGGTCAAACAGATCATAGTAGAAGATGAAATCTGCAGTGGGCTGGCTGTTTTGGGGGCAGTTTGTGATTCTCTAACACTCCTGGCATGGTCAACCAGATACTAGTAGTAGATAAGGTTAGGTAGTGTGTGTGTTTTGGGGGCTGTTGATGACTAATTTATTTATTTTATTTATTACAGTTTGATAACTGGGATAGTCCACTGGGCCTGAAAGAGCCCGTTTTCAGTGGAGGCCCAGGGAGAAAAGCTCCACAGGATATAAACAATTTTACAATAGTTATACAAAAGTAAATAAAGTAGTAGAACAGCGACAAATACAGAGATAATATACAATTTGTTAAAAAAAGTCATAACATTTCTAATCCTAGGTAATGATTTACAAAAATGACTTTCTTTTTTTTAATAAACTATCCTGGCAGGGTTGACCAGATACTAAGGATACAATTTGTTTTGGGGACTGCTGATTTTTTTTTCTATGTAATGGTCTGTGTGTTTTGTGAGTTGTTGATGACTTTTTTTTACTATTATTTTATATATATATATATATATATATATATATATATATATATATATATATATATTTTTTTTTTTTTAATTTTATTTAATATCCTGGCAGGAGTCAAAGAGATACTAGGTCTGCAGTGTGTTCTAGGGAGCCATTTAAGGATTACGTATTTTTCTATCCTAATGTCATTTTGTAGGGGTAGTCAAGATAAATAGGACTGTTTGTCAATGTTTTGTTGTTGAAACAAACTGTACTCTTGTATAGGTACAGTGTGTTTTGGTGAACCGAAGTAAGATCACATGTAAGTTCTTGGCTATGTGATATGAAAGAACTACAATAATGTAACTGTGGCCTTTTATGTTCATTATTTGAAACACTGCAGGCTCAAAGCATATTCTCCGGGTAGGCAGTTGGAATGGGGGCAATGCCTATGTGCAAACAGAAAGACTGCAGTAATACAAGATAGTGAAGTAAGATCGGCCACAAGCTCTAAACTCTTAAGTATTGTTTGTGTGAAAAAAGTATACTTAATGACAGCGTCGCTTTCATGTTGCTGTTTTTGTTTTCGTTTTTAACCTCGTAAGATCAAGTCATATACTGTGGTTGAAGTTGTGAGTGGAGATTGTGGCTGTGTGAATGGAACAAATGACCCAGTTGCTTACTGTTACAGTTCTCCAAAGCTAGAATTACAAGACTTTTCTGTCTGTACTTTACAATAAATGTCAAATAATTAGCAAGTTTACGAGTAATTCTTAATGTGTTATTTCATATCTGTTCATGTATATACCGAATGTTTAAAAATGCTTTTCTCTACTCACACATGTTGAATTTTTTTTTTTTTTTTAACTAAAGCTGTTTGCAGAAACCCGAGTAAACAAAATTAAAATAAATGAAATGTACACTTGGCTGGCACACAAAAGCTGTGACTAATGTTTCTGTCAGGAAAATGAAAGCAATGCAAGTATGCAATGCAATTGTTACTATTATTTGTACCTTAATCCTGACAGGTAAAAAACAACTACTTTACTTAGGTAATGGGGGGGTGTTTGTGAATTAAATGAGTTGACTGGTCTTAAAGTTAGTATATATAATTAGAGTTTACATAGCTTTAAAGGTAACATAATAAACATTACATTTTGCCACCTTATTTAGATAATTATTTCTTTTCTAGCTTAGTTAGCTATGGTCAATACAAAATTACCATCTGGAGCTCAGAACCAAGAAAGAAAAGCAGAGAAAGCCAAGGAATTAGCAAAGCAAGAGGGTTCTTTCTTGAAATATATTTGCACATGAAAAATAACTGAAGAACAAGAATGCGACCACTCTCTCAGTGAAACATCAAATGCTGAATGTTTTACTTCTGTTACGAATGATGTTGATCCAAAAACAGATGTTTCTCAAATTAGAGAAAAAGAAAACATCAGAAAAAGTGAAAAAGAAGATGCTACTGCACCTAATCTAGATTATAGTGATCCAGCAAACTGGCCTTCTCATTGCAATGATAATTTTCGACAGATTTTAGTGCAGCAGATCATTACGTATGACTTTTTCCAAAGGCACACTAAAAAGAAGATTTTCTCCAACATACTAGCAAAGTTTACTGCCTAGTGGTGACAAAGTACACTGTCAGTGGTTAATATATTTGATTTCAAAAGATCTAGTTTTAGTTTTTGCTGCAAGTTTTTCAACACAAAAGATATGTTGGCCCTATAAGAATCGGGTTCAAAAGATTGGAAAAACATTGGAGCAATTCTATCTTTACATGAGAGGAATACTTTTCATTTAGATAACTATCAGACCTGGAAAGAACTTGATTTGTGTTTATCAAAAGAAAAAACAGTCGATAGTGTTAACCAGCAAAAAATCAAAGAAGAAGAAGAATACTGGCAAAAATATCGGCATGTTTCATTGCTTGGGTCAGAGTACTTGGCACTCAAAACCTGGCGTTTTGGGGTACTAATGAAAAGTTGCACAATGCCAGTAATGGTAATTTCTTGAAGTTTGTTGAATATCTAGCCCTTTTTGACCCTGTAAGGAACGAACATTTACCCACAGTCAAAAATCAAGAAATAATGGTCCATTACTTTGGAAAGGATATTCAAAATGAACTTATAAATATCCTAGCAGGCGCTATAAAAAAGAAGATCTTGTCACTCGTGAAATCAGCAAAATACTACTCAATTATCTGGATTGCACACCAGACGTTAGCCATACTGAATAGATGACAATTATTGTACATTTTGTTGATGTTATCTAACCATCAGATAGTGAGATGTTCGAGCCTGAAGCAATAATAAGGGAACATTTCTTAGGATTTGTTCCACTAAAGGAAACTACAGGTTCCTTCATGACAGAAACTTTGACTGAACAGCTTGAACAAATGGAATTACCAATTGAGACTCTTCATGGTCAAGGATATGATAGAAGTAATATGAAAGGCAAAGAAAATGTTGTGCAAAACAGAATTCTAGACATAAATCCACAAGACTTTTTTGTGCCTTGCAATGCACACTCTAAACTTAGTGGTCAATAATGCATCAAAGCGTTGCCTAGATGCATCTAGTTTCTTCACTTTAGTCCAACAGATTTATAACTATTTCTCTGCATCAACTCATCATTGGCAAGTTTTATGTAGCCATGTGTTGGACATAACCATTGAACCATTAAGCGTAATAAGATGGGAGAGTCAGATCAATGCTTTGAAGCCACTAAGGTATCATCTTGGTAGTATATGTGATGCATTAATGCAAATCTTTGCTGACCCAAGACTAAAAGGTTCACCGGCTGGAAATAATTCCTGCATTGAAGCAAAAGCCCTTGCTGATGCAATTTGCAAGTTCCGGTTCATGGTATCTCTTGTTCCATGGTATAACATTCTTTGTGAAGTAAATATTATTAGCAAAGCATTGCAAAGGAAGGAAGATGATTTAAATTCAGCAACTTCAAATAACCAAGAAGTATCTTTTAACTTGCAGAAGTGATAAGGGTTTCAAACAGGTTTTGGTTAATGCTGCTGAGATTGCCAAAGAACTAGAAACACAACCAAACTTTGATACAGAACAAGTTAGAAGGAGACAAAAAGTTTGAATATGAAGCTCAAGATGAGACACCGCAAGATCCTAGCACAATTTAAAGGAGGCTTTTACTATTCTGTCTTAGACATGGCTATCCAATCTATTGAAGAGAGATACCAACAATTAGAACAGCATAATATTCTATTTGGCTTCCTGTACGATATATACAATATCAACAAAAAGGCACCTGCAGATATACTAACTGACTGCAAAAATTTCGAAAAGGCTTTGACGCATAATTCTAACAAAGATATTGATGCTACAGATCTCTCCTGTGAACTTCAAGCAGTAGCTCGAAGACTTCCAAAGTCTATGCCACCACAAGAAGTACTTTTCTTCATAGTACAACAAAAATTGGTCGACTGTGTACCTAATGTTTTCATTGCCCCAAGAACACTGCTAACACTTTCAGTTTCAGTGACAAGTGGAGAACGTAGTTTCTCAAAGCTGAAACGTATCAAAACTTACTTGCACTCAACAATGCTGCAAAACAGACTTGTAGACTTGGCGACAATTTCAATTGAATATGACCTTGCTTCCACACTGGATTTGAAGGATTTAGTGAAAAATGTGGTGAAGCAGAAAACAAGAAAATTTAAATTATGATTAAGTAATCCATGTGTAATTTTTTTGTGTGATAAATATGTCAATAAATGTCAATTTAAATCATTGTTTGCTTTTTCTATAATTTCAATTAAAAAAGTAACTTATTGGAAAAACAAGGGGTGCACTAATAAGTTTTGCCTAGGGTGCAAAATAACCTAGCACCGGCACCGAATACATACCATAACAGGTATTACAGAGTAACAAGCTTGACTATAGTATGAGCAAAAGGTTCAAATTATTTATATACATATTACCCATTTACATCATGTAAAGTAATTAGCATTGTTAAAGGACTTAACAATGCTAATGCCTTGCATTTAATAGTGCAACAATGATGTTGTCCAAATTTAGGGTTGAGTTTGATATGTGTGAATGTCCAAGATGGAGAGTCTGCCTAAAAAGGTGCTATGAGGCAGCAAAGACTTTAGCCAGTAAGTCAAACCCCTGGTATGAGAGGTGTAAACCATCCCTGGTGAAACAGGAAGTTTTATCCACCATCTCATCCCAGGCCTGTACATACTGGATCCCTGTAAAATACACCAACCACTAAACCAGTTGTTAAAGCCAATTATATTGTCTTGGTACCTAGGCATCATTCTTGGAGAAGGCAAGATACTACTGTAGACCAGTGTCTTTCCTACCTCTAACATATGCAGAGTAAGTACCACCATGCCTCTCGCTCTCTCTCTCTGTGGAGCAACCCAGGTCATTCACTTTCAAATGGGCCACAAGCTGTAGCCATACTTGTCTAGGTTAAGGAACCTTATGGGCCTCTGTGACATCACAAATCCTGACCACAGACAAGCAGATTACAGTCTAATGAGTGGGGAATCTGTATACATAAGTACAGAGTTAGCTGTGACTAAGACATTTCCCAGGGTGGCAGCAGAATTAGTGGGTCCTGTAGGCTTCGACCTGCTTTACTGGTGACTCTTAGGTGATATGTGTGGAGTTACATTATGTGGAGAAGGCGTAGGTGGTATCTGGTGTGCTAAAGACAGATCTTTTTAGAGTGTGTTCCAGGAGGCTTTGGCAAATTTTACTTTATAGCCTCAACATAAGTTGTAGGCTTAGTGGTATACCGTAACTGGTATGGTGTTGTTTATGTATGATGCTTACTGATAGTGGGCTGATACAGGAGGTTTGCCTCCATGTTTCTTAAATATTTACATCTCTCACAGGTTGTAATATCAATTGATAGAAGCAGTGGAGAGTCAGTAACCATAAGGCAATTGCCACACTGCCATAGAACACTTAATGCAGTGAGACTGGCCACAGATGATGTGAGAACAGATTGTTTAGCCATGTTGCCAGAGAGTGGATGACTATGGCTGGTCATGTTACTCAGGAGTTGGAGGGATATTACTATAGAAGTCCTTGAAGATTTATGGGTGAAATATTTAGCACGTTACTCTGAAGTTAGATTAGATTATGGCTAAGCTAACAATACTTAGTGAAAAGACAGATTAGATTTGGAGGGATGTTAACAGTGGTGGTTTGCCTTTTGCCTACTACCTTGCTACTAGTGCTGGGCTCATCCTAGCTACACTCAAATATCCCATTGTCCCTTCTCTCACCAGAAGCAAAGCTGCTTCCTGGGAAACATGTGACTTGCTCTTTAGTGATCAGCAGTTTTGATGAAAATGTTGTATGGATCTGTAGGCTTGTTGTAGCCTTCTCCTGGTAGATGGCTTGGATAGCACATAGAGCAAGTCAGCTAAGCTATGCTATGGTTCAAAACCAGACCAGTCAGGGAAGTCCCATACACACTGCCAATTCAAAGACAGTCAAAATAAATGTTTTACTATACTCCTGTCAGCAGGGGCAAAACATTAGTAAAAACCCAAAGCTGGGAACTAAAAAGCAGTTTTCATGTTTTACAGAGACTGGTAGTCTCTAGGAAGACTATAAAATCATGCAGCTGTGCTCCTTCTCTCAGCAGGAGACAAGAGAAGGACTGATCCCAAGCTAAGTGCAGAGAAGTGGTCTGTTGCCTGTCAGTGATTTGTAGTCTTGCCCAGATGTTTGTGAATTTTACTAAATAGGATGGGAGATAATGAACTATACTCCAGGTACTGCAGTGTGCAGTAAACAATGGGAAGATAAGAAAGAGAGGGGCACCAATGTTTTAACACTCTAAGGCTTAGGCCTTCCTAGTTTGAACTTCTAATGCCCATTAGTATGAGCAGACAAGATGAGATTGGTAGGTGCTTCCAATGTCAAACATACAAAAGAAGAGGACCACTCAAGATTGGGTGGGTTGAAGACTTGGTTTCACAACAGCAGTCACAGATTAAGGGCATTTTGAAAAAATTAAAATCTTTTCCTGTTGTGTTTACCTTAAATAATAAATGTTACTTCTTGGCTTATGCCACAGATCATCTAGGCTTAAATTATTTGCAGTCAGAGAAGAGAATAAAAAATAATTATTTGCTATCTTGCCCTAAACAAGTAGACATTAAAGAACTTGTGGTATCCTTCTGTCCTTTAGGGGAGAACAATGAAAGAAAACTTAATTCAGGAAAGGTGACATTAATGCTACATGTGCGTGTCGGTTGCAGAAGGCATCTGGATGGTACAGGCATGGCAGAGATATGATGAGTTTAGAACCCAAAATTAGTGGGGTAGGATCATGCCTTACTTTTATGTACTGCAAAGGTAAGATGCAATACTGAGTACTGAACAGAAAATCTCATTAAAGACGTTAAGAATTTCAGATGTCTTCAATGCTCTATGATTACAGGGAGCCTTTAGTATGCAGAAATATAGAATCTTTAAAGTGGTTTACGGAACAATTTGCATTAAATACTTAAATAGCAAAGAACTGGTTAAAGTATTTAAGAAAAGATGAGGGATAAGGCAGAAAGTAGGTGTAATGATTTGACTTTACATAGATTTGACTTTACATAGTTTGGACGGTGCTAGTTACAATAAACAATTAACAAAATTTGTCAACATTCCTAGTAAAACTGGGTCAGACACTAAAAGGGAGACATAATTTGTAGGGTGCTATATAAACAAGAAGTGTGGTCTGTCACATGAGCACAAAATCGTGTGGAAATGACCCAGCAGTAATCTTGTAGTGGAGAAGCATAACAAAAATTCCTGATCTGAGGGAAATAAATTTCTGTTAAACAGTGGGAATTGCACCAAGTGACTATGAAAGAACTACTTAAACTAAAATGGTGAAAGAAAAGTGAGTGGATTGCAAAGAAAATATTTTGAAAGATTGCAGCTTGCTGTACTCTTAGGCAAAGTAGATGGAAATTAAGGTCGAATGATATGAAGACAGCAAGAAGATAGGAAATGTAGGACAGAGAGATGCATTAAAGTTATTTCTTGCTTGTGAAGCAGTGTTCGGCATCTCATCGTGAAGAACTGCAATTTTTTCAGAACCTGATGTATTTCTCTTGGGAAACATCAGTAATTTACCAGAAATTAATATTTATATGAAGTGAAACTCTGGCTGTTTTCATAAGTTTATCTTTTCCACTGTCAATGGTTTTACCAGCACCATGAATTTTACCTTACCCAAAAATTAAATATTTGTATATAGGATTATAAAATGATAACATATGAACTACTTCGGTCCAGTATTATGCTGATTTAATTTGCACTGCCTATGCAAAGATGTAAAATGAATGTTTGAGCAGATGAAATGTCAACAAATCTTCCAGAATTTCAGAATGTTTTTTAGTACCACAACAGGCTGATGTTCCATCTATTCCCAAAGACACTAATTTCTCATTTAAGAGTCAATTCTTTATTTTAGAGTATAAACCATCTCTTGGAACAATTCCACTCTTGTTTAGTATACTGGTAGGCGGGTTCCTATTAGATGACCGAAGATACATTCTTTCAAATGCATCTTGGTCGAACTTGGAAAGATGAAAAGGCAAAATGAAGCGGCATTTAAGTGAATTATTTCCCTGGGAAAGAAATCGCTTGGCCACGTCCGTTACTTTGCCGTCTTCATCACTGTAGTGCAAACTCTGAGTTGGTATATTTAAGTAGGGGGGATGTGGGGGGAGCACAGCCCCCCATGTCGGGGTGTGTGGGGGTGAAGCCCCCAACTTTATGTTATGTTTTAAGTGTATTTTTTTTTTGGAACAGCGATTTTTTTCCCTTGGAAAAAAAATCGCTGTTGTAAGCGTCCGAGTTTATAAGCTTTAACTTACATGGGGTCAATAAATCATCGTTCGCTTTTTCTAAGCATTCAATGATTTAATATAGACCCTGGTAGGCTACTCCAAAGTGTTTCTTCACAATTTTTATAATATACTGCTTCTGGTGTTCTAATAAGTAATCCAAGCACTGATTTTCTCAGTTTATATTTGATTATTTGGAAGTATAAACCTTAAAAAAAATTCTGCTCTTTTTGTATAGAAATACAACTGTAATAATACAACGCTGCTTTTATTTTTCTTTCTTTAGGGAATTAAAGGTGATATTGGAAGCCATGGCCATCCAGGTGAAGAAGGACCTCCTGTAAGTTTCCGGAATATGCTTCTCATTTTACTTTTAACATTATGCCAACACCATGCATCCTAGAACTTGGCATTTTTCTTAACATATTACACTGTGAAAGTATTATATATAAAGTAATGTTTGCTTTGGTGTGTTGTGTTGCACTGATAATGAAAATTCAATAAAAACAATTCAGCATGTATGCATGCTTACAAACATATATACTTTCATAAATTAATGTGTCCACTACATCATTACAGGAAGTCTGAACTGCACTTCAAGCCTTACATGCCCAGCAAACTCTTCAGATAATTCTTAGAACTTCTGATCCCTGATTCCATGACTGTTTCCAAAGTGTCATTACCTGATATAATCAAGATTACAAGAAATATTAATCCTGCAAAAAACTGAGACCAGCTTGATTTTTTATAGATGTGAATCGAACTGTGCTTTAAGAAATGGTATTATATGACTTTGGATGCTTTTTTTTCCCAGTGTCATGAACACAATTGTATTTATATAACAGAAGCCCTTTGCTTTCAATATGCCAGCAAAATAAACTTCACTCCATGAAAGAAGAAAACTGCTTTCACAAAGCAAAAAGCATCACTCGTCAATTGATTAAGTCATTATGGGCATGAATGATATTGTTGTGTGTTACCTTAAAGTGCACATGATATGACAGACTCACTGCCACCCAGAAAATATCATCTCCTTGAGGCATTGCCTAATATGATTTGGTGTTATCCCTAGAAACCATTGATCTACTCACTTACCACATACTAGAGATGATTTATGACAGATAACCTAGACTTTCCAAATTGTCAGTCCAATAATCCATCACTCATTCTGATATTAATGCTCCTTGAATTCAGAGTTATGTGATGTGCTACTACCATCCCATGTAGACATACACAAACATATGCAGATGCACACACGTGCACACACACACACACACACACACACACACACACACACACACACACACACACACACACACACACACATACACATGCACACACGCACACACACGCACACACATGCACACAAACATACAAACATACATGAATGAAAATCATATGCTGTAAAATACTGGTAAAAGACATGAGTTCTGCACTGTTCAGAGACCATTCCTGCATATTTCTGATTCACTATCCCTGAATGAATTTATGGTGTTATGACAACAGCAAGTGACTTGTGACCATTTCAACTGCACAGCTCAGCTGCTATGGCTGGCATCCTATCCCAGTTTCAATCTTTGAATGAATCCATGGTGACACCTGGCAACTAGTAATTTAGCTGTCTAATTCTTGTACATTGATTGGTTTTTGTAGTGGCAGAATACACTTTGGATGAGAATGGAAGCAAAGCACTGGCCAACAGTGACTATCCAAGGAGTGTTTTAATAGAAATGGAGCAGTGTCTACAGTGGTCATAGATGGCAATGTGGGGTTATGCAATGCCAGAAGATGTCATATGTAGTATGTTTTCATAATGGTTTAATGGAACATTGCCTTGGAGAAGGGAAGTGAACTTAACGTTATCAGTTGAGACTGATAAATACCAGCAGGATGATAGCACAGTGGTAAGATTCCTAGACCCCAGATCCAGCATCTTGGGTTCATTCCTGCCCTCCATTCATTGTCGGTGTGGAGTTTACATGTTCTCTCCCTCTCCACATGGGTTTTCTCGAAGTACTTCAGTTTCTTCCCACATTCCAGAAATAAGCTGGTTGACCGGCTACAGTAAATGTCCACATATATGTTGTATTTAATCTTGCTTTTGAGGCCCAGTTTGTGGCCAAAAAAGGGACCAGAAAGGACCAGTTCACTCACCCAGTTAAAAAATACATAAAAATGAAAAACAAAAATAATAAAAAAAATATGCAAATAAGGAAATGGCCTATACCAGAGAGCCAGAGGGTATTGGAAGGAAAGGGAACAGCAGAGTGGTAGGAAGATATAATATCAGAAGAGGGGGAAAGAGGTCAAGGCATATCAACAGCTTGGCAGGGAGAAATAACAGGAATGTTGTCAAGTGGGTCTGAGGTATCAGAGGAAAATGGCCAAGCTGAAGAATGGTGCTTGAGAAATGTAGGAAAAGAGAACGCAGTGGAACAGACAAGTGCTTGTTATACTAACAATATTAAATTACTGCATTCATTTTCAGAGTTCTTTGTTTCTAATTCTTGAGTGAAAGTCTTAAATATATAACATTAAATAATATGCAATTTAATATATTTTTGATAGGGCAATAGAGGCAAGAGTGGTCCAGATGGACCAGAAGGAGTTAAAGGTTGCCTGGGTAAACAAGGCATGAAGGTAGGTCTTTGAAAAATGTATTACTCAGTTAAAGATGTTTACTTTTTCGTTTGAATTAACACAATATTTTTTTATTTTTCAGGGAATAAGAGGATATCAAGGAGAAAAGGTACATACCATCTTATTTGACTGTTGTGAAAGAAACTGAAGTGATAATAGCTATCTAAAATAAATTCAGTAAACAGATATAAGTTATACAGTTGAAGCATATAGCATTACAGATGAGCATGCTGTTGTTTTATGGACAGTTTTAATGATATTCAAAGTGAGTATCTTATTAAAATTGTTAAATAGACTATGATACATGATTTTAGCTGGTTTAGATCAGATAAAGAATGAATAATGTATCCTTAGTTGTGGATCTAGGCTTCCTTTCTTGCTGGAACACAGTAAGGGCACATTAGCTAACTGGAAGGGCATGTAGAACATCTAAAGAAAAATAAAACAATGAAATATAAAATGCATAATAACAATTCACTCACAATCCATTGTTAAACATGAAAAAACATTTTCTACTCCATAGAAATAGAGTCATAGTGAATACTAGGCTAACTGGCCTAAAGGGCCACTTTAAGCCTAGCCAATATCCCGAGTTCATAATCAAATCTTGTGCCTTCTGTTTATGAGATGACGACTTTAACCATTATTCCAAACTGAAAATATACTGTGTGTATAGTTAAATGTATTCTTCTCAGTGGAACTGAAGACAGCACATTTGGCATCAAAGCATTTCTTACCTGTCACTATACCCCCCATACACACACACACACACACACACACACACACACACACACACACACACACACACACACACACACACACACACACACACATGCACACACACGCACACATTTCCCACAGTGAGAATTGAACCTCCTACCTATGTTGTGATACACTCTAGACAGCACAGTATTAGTCACAAATACCACAACAGAAGTCTACATTTCCTTGTGATGAAAAAAAAATAATAATAGATGTCACAGCCTAAGAATATTTTGCATATCCTGGCAATATACACAACACAGAGAATAACTAAATTTGCCATGCTCAAGAATTATGGTTTGAAGGAAATGATAGTATCCTACAGTGTAACAAATCAAATCCATAGCTAACACTATAATAGCAATGAGAGAATGGGACAAAGACATTTATAACTCAGTAAAAGAAGAAAAAAAGAATCTCCTGACAAAAGTTCAAAAACAGCAAATTGTACCTGTTTTGCACTGAAAAGAGATTTGGGTTTAATTTAGAACACATTTCAAATTTTACAGCAAAACAATGGCAGCTATTTCCTAAACATAACAACATATTTTCACATTGAAAACAGATTTAGTTTGAACAAGAGTAATCTTCTTTTCATTTGAAAGACCCATACATTGCAAATATATATGGCAATCCATTAAAATTGGTGAGATTCATAATTACATAGCATATAGTAAAATACTGATTATTGACTATGTGAAAAGAACAGGAAGTCAAAAGAGAAAATGTGCAACCCATTTGCTAGCAGTGTGGGACAGACCACACGTGTCCCTTTCCATAAGTATCCAGGAGTTCTAATTAGTAAAATGACTTGGCCAGAGTCCTATTGTACTACAGTAAGCAGCTCATTAACAGAGCATAGCCTTACTCGTGCACTGACAGAAAAACTGCTGTAGCCCAAATACAGTGCATCTCACACCCTCATGTTTGCAAAAACAAGTTAAATTAAAATATATTCATTTCAAAAAGTTCAGAGACCTGTGAGTGCTCAGTAAACATCCCAGGAAACATAGCAAATAGTAAAATCCAAAGCAGAAAATTGTGTAGAGATGAAACCAGGCTGCTTTCATAAGATAATAAAAGTTTATTCCAGAATTAAATGAGTGCTTTCACAGCTATAAATGCTGCTTCATCAGATATTTAAAAGAACTAAACTACAAAAGTAACGTATATACACATCTAATCACATTTAACAAGTCAATTAACACTTAAAGAAGACTTAACAAAATACATAAAAACAAACAGAATACAAAATGCAATTCACAATACAATAGCCTACATTATATAAAGAACTTTTATCTAAAAAGTGGACGTGCCTTCAACATAGGTTTAATGGGTACGTTCTCATTTAAACCTAAACCATAATCAACTCTTAACCTAACTATCCATTTACTTTACAAACATTCAGTTAGATTTCTTATGTCACCTTTTTGTAGATTCACCTCAACTTTACCTATAACCTGAAATTTAAAGCCATGTACTGTGGAAGTTTTTTTTCACATGTTTGGATAGGGCATTATTCACTGAGCCATTTTTAATGTTATACAAATGCTCTCTTATGCGATCTTTTAGTACCCTGTCAGTTTTACCTACATAAAATTAGTGCATACAACTCAGCAAGCCAAATACACTATGTGTTCAGTGTTGCAAGTAGCAGACACATTAAATACATACTTTCTCTTCTGATCTGGATGAAAAACACACCTGAGCTATCTAAAAAATTGCAGTAATTACAAGAATGGTATGGTCTTTTCACAGCGTTATCA
This sequence comes from Protopterus annectens, assembly GCF_019279795.1. NCBI lineage: Eukaryota > Metazoa > Chordata > Ceratodontiformes > Protopteridae > Protopterus > Protopterus annectens. The sequence continues at coordinate 234,163,352 of NC_056732.1, read as the reverse complement.
GTCATTTTATTACTATATCGTGGTCTGCCACTAAGCTTTTTTGGGTAACATAACATTTGTTTTAAACATCTTTTTTTCTTAGAAATGAAGCTAGGATGATCACTTATTATCTCTTTCAGTCCCAAGTTCGTTGCCATAATTGGCCAAAATCTTTTGAAAACATCCACAACATAGTTTGAATTGCTGGAATATGTAACTGGTACTCTACATCTATTACTACTAACTTGCTTAGGCCGTATTGGTGGGGGATGTGATGAAAAATATGGCCTGCCCCTATCAGACCTATTTCTAACCACTCCTTCCAACATACTATATACTTTATTCTTATTATATCCCCTTACTACAAATTTCTTTTCTACCTCCTTTTCAAAATTCTTGTTATTGGCATTAACTCTGGAAATTCCTAGACCGTGACCTTGTATAATGTTATCAAATATGTATCGTGGATGCATGCTACTGTGATGCAAAAAATTATTTTCATAACATGATTTTTTATAAAGCATGGTATCCATTATGCCATCATCTGATACCTATATCAGAACATCCAAAAAGCTAATTTCTGCCTTCAAAAAATTAATAACAAATTTAAGAAATGTTGTAGTATTATTACTGTAACTATAAAAGTTTAAAAGTTCATCACTGGTGCCCTTCCAAATCAAAAACAAATCATCCACAAACCTTCTGTAAAATAAAAACTGTGTATTGAAAGGGCCAGTCAAAATGTGTTTCAATTCCCAGATTAGCATAACTAGGTTGGTGTCACTATGGCACAAGATGTGCCCATAGCTACGCCATCCTTCTATATGAAATATTTACCATTGAACAAAAATATTATTATAAAGTATCATTTCTAATAAATTATACAAAAGTTCAATCCTATTGATGCTTAGATTATCCTGTTCTATCAAAAATTGTATCATCCATTCTACACCAGTGGTGTTGGGAATAACTGTGAATAAAGAATTAATGTCTAATGTAACTAAAAACATTCATTGACATCAAATACAGCTTGTATACAATTGTATAAATCAATCAAAAACTGTTGTGAATCTTGTAAAATATGTTCTTTAGAGTCAATAATCGGTCTCAAGCTTTTCTCAATATACACTGATATGGCCTGAGTGGACCAGTGCTGCTCTGAAACTATGGGACATAATGGTGAATTAGTTGGATCTTTATATAGTTTAGGCAGTCCTTGGATAAAAGGAATATTCAGTTTATCTATATAAAAATAATCATGTAGGCTCTTATCTATTAAATTACTTGATAGCATATGTGCAACGCTATTCTTTATCCTCGTTATTTTAGCGCACACATCCAAGGATGCGATTTGCTTGTAAAAACATTCAATAGCTAACATTTCATTCATTTTCATAACATACCATTCATGATCCAGTGCAACAATGGGACCGCCCTTATCAGCCTGTCATATGACAATAGTATCATCATACATTAAATCATATAACGCAGCTCATTCATTAAGAGTTAAATTAAAGAAACAGCTACTATTCTCGTTACTGCAGTAATTTCTGTAAAGTTCATCTAGACACATTTTTTCAAAAGCTTCTGTTAATTGGTGAAGAGATGGCATAACTGCACGGGTCTGTTAAAAGCATTACTACTCTTATTACAAGTAACTACTTTATCACAGTCTTTAAATGCATATTTAAGCATCACATTTCTAGTAAAACATTTTAAATCAAACACTACTTTCATTATATCAGCCTTTTGTGAAGGTACAAATGAAAGACCCTTCTGTAAAAGCATAAGTTCATCATTGCTCAAGATTTTAGTTGATTAATTGCAAACTAAGTCATTTGCCAGTACCTTTTGATGCTTGGAGCATCTAGGGAATCCTGTATAGACTTGTGTTTGTTCCATGTTCTGCTCATGGATCTGGGTCGTCTCCCCATATTCTGTTGTTTGATGGGAAGAGGAAAATTCAGTTGTGTACCTTTTGGCTGATTAGATGAAACTGGAATGCTCTTCTCAACGTCTTTATGTACATCCACTTTAACTATAAGCATTTTCTTTGATCACATGTGCATCCAGGACTTGTGTGACATCACTGTCTGTCATTGGAGATGTCTCATTGGTTATGGATAAGTCAATCATTTCTGGTTCCTTGATGATGGTAAAAGGTGTCTCAGTTGATGCATTCTCATTGGACAAGGTGTTGTCTTTCTGCCAAGTAAAAACACAGCCATTTTCAAAATTATTGCAATCTCTGACTAGTTTTTTAACTTTAGCATGTAACAATTTTTGTTCATATAAAAACATAGTATCCATCACTGTTTGTAGAAACTTATCCATTATGTCCACTGAGTGTGAATTATACATTTCAGCAACTTTGTCCTTAATTAACATAACATTTGTTTTAAACATCTTTTTTCTTTTCTTATAAATGAAGCTAGGATGGTCACCTATTATCTCTTCGAGTTCCAAGTTCATTGTCATAATGGGCCAAAATCTTTTGATAACATCTACAACATATTTTGAATTGCTGGAATACGTAACTGGTACTCTACATTTATTGCTACTAAATTCCTTAGGGCGTATTGGTGGGGGATGTGATGAAAAATATGGCCTGCCCCTATCAGACCTGTTTCTAACCACTCCTTCTAACATACTATGTACTTTTTTCTTATTATATTCACTCACTATAAATTTTGCTTCTAAGTCTACTATCTCCTTTTCAAAATTCTTGTTATTGGCATTAACTCTGGAAATTCTTAGACCACGATCTTGTACAATGTTATCAAATATGTTAACTAATGTTAGCTAACTGTGTAACTCTGACAACTCACTTAATCATCCCCGTGGTCTATTTGCCTGCTGTATGACTGAGCAATTTACTTAACCAGACAGCACCCCTGAAGTTTACATTATTAACACGTGCAATAAAGCTGATACGTTTGCATAAATGCTGCAAAAAATATGGAAAAGTTAAACATTAATAAGTATTAAAAAGTAGTGAAAATGTTCTGATTTGACCTTCCCTTGAATAAGGGATATGAAGTAACACAGCAGGTCTCTGAGGACATCTTTAGGGCTGTCCAAGTCTGATACGAGGCTGGCTCATCCCCTTGAATAAAGGATCCAGGATAGTGCAACATGTCTGTGAGGACATCGTTATGGTTGTCCAAGTCTGATCCAAGGCAGGTCTTGATGTGTTCATTCACCACCCCCTTACCCCCCCCCCCCGCGCACACACACACACACACGTGAAGAATATGGTTAAAAAAAGAAAAATGGGAGAAAGGATGAGATGTAATTTTAAGGATAGTTCAAGAAAACAGGGGACTCTGCATCCTGCTGACAGCTCTAAAAAGAAAGAGAAGTATTATAATGTGTCACACTGATAATAGTTAGATATTAAATAGGTTCAGTCCGTAAGCCACTCCTCTTTGCTGTTTACTTCTCAGAGTTGAAAGGTACTGCTAATGGTTTATAGCTGACATATTTTGCAGATGACTATAAAATTGACATAGTTTGCAGGTGGCTATAACCTTGACACAGTTTGCAGATGGCTATAACCTTGACATTGTTTGCAGATGTCTATAACCTGGACATAGTTTGCAGATGAGTATAACCGTGACATAGTTTGCAGGTGGCTATAACCTTGACACAGTTTGCAGGTGGCTATAACCTGGACATAGTTTGCAGATGAGTATAACCGTGACATAGTTTGCAGGTGGCTATAACCTTGACATAGTTTGCAGGTGGCTATAACCTTGACATAGTTTGCAGGTGGCTATAACCTTGACATAGTTTGCAGATGAGTATAACCGTGACATAGTTTGCAGGTGGCTATAACCTTGACATAGTTTGCAGGTGGCTATAACCTTGACACAGTCTGCAGATGGCTATAACCTTGACATCATTTGCAGATGACTATAACCTTGACATTGTTTGCAGATGTCTATAACCTGGACATAGTTTGCAGATGAGTATAACCGTGACATAGTTTGCAGGTGGCTATAACCTTGACAAAGTTTGCAGGTGGCTATAACCTTGACAAAGTTTGCAGGTGGCTATAACCTTGACAAAGTTTGCAGGTGGCTATAACCTGGACATAGTTTGCAGATGACTATAACCTTGACACAGTTTGCAGATGACTGTAAACTTGACAGTTTGCAGATGACTATGACCTTGACACAGTTTGCAGATGACTATAACTTTGACATAGTTTGCAGATGACTATAACTTTGACACAGTTTGTAGATGACTGTAAACTTGGCAGTTTGCAGATGACTATAACCTTGACATAGTCTGCAGATGACTATAACCTTGACACAGTTTGCAGATGACTATAACCTTGACATAGTCTGAAGATGACTATAACCTTGATATAGTTTGCAGATGACTATAACCTTGACACAGTTTGTAGATGAGTGTAAACTTGACAGTTTGCAGATGACTATAACCTTGACATAGTTTGCAGATGACTGTAAACTTGACAGTTTGCAGATGGCTATAACTTTGACACAGTTTGTAGATGACTGTAAACTTGGCAGGTTGCAGATGACTATAACCTTGACATAGTCTACAGATGACTATAACCTTGATATTGTTGCCAGATGGCTATAAACGTGTTGCCATCATAAACTCCCCAGAAGATGCCAGGATCTTTCAAGAGGGACTTTCCCAAAGCAATTGGCTGTTGTCAAAACCATGGACTAAACAAATGCCAAGAAATGTATAATAATATCCTTTGACAGCAAGAAGCAACTTGTCACTGTCATAGTGACAGCACAGCTGTGAACATTGAGCCAGTAGTTTTAGACCTGGGTACCAGTACAGACAGTGACCTGTCCTTTGATCATCACATATCCATTAGTGTAAGAAAGTTATTTTTTATTGCACTACTTATAATTATGAGTATAGAATCTAGGTCCAGGGATGTAATGATTCCACTGTATTCCACACTCAAAAGGTTGATCATTGAATATAATGTCCCTTTCAGTATGTGCCTGTCCAAATATCTGACTTCATATCTTGAATGCCAACAAAACTTTCTTACTAAGAAAATCAGGGGCTTAAATGATAAAAACTATACAGACCATCGCAAAACCTTGTTCCTGTTGTGAGTATAATACTTGCTACTGAGAGGTGATCTCTGCCTTGTGTGCAAAGCCTCAGCAGACCCTATCCTGTTAGACGTGTTGCTCATTCACAATTCCAGTGGGGGCATAAATACCTGCTCGACAGATCTAAATCTCTTTTGCAACATAAGGATTACTTGTTGTAGAGCACATATGCATCACAGGTAATACCACTTCTTTGGAATTATCTACTCTTCAGATAAAGCATAGTACTTCTCTTACACTATTGAAATGTAAACTCAACAAAAGGATGGGTAACTGCAAATTCACCCCTAGTTAACACCCTTGCCCCTCATGGATGGGGTTCTGCTCATCTCTGATTTATTTGTGCTTAAAATGGAAGGGCTGAAAACTTCATGGGAAACTGAGAATATATGGCTAGCCTTCTAAAGATCATCATAGATAAATAGCCTAGTAAGTACCTATAAGCCTACAAATATTGCCATATGGGCACCATTTTAATCTGGCTGTTGCACAAACACATAAGGGACAAAATAGTTTTGCTCAAGTTAATAAAGTTAACTTCTGTATCACTGTAGATAAAAAAAGACAACAGTAAACCTATTCACACTGCATGTCTGGGGTTATATAGTCATGGAAATAGACCACCAATCCACATTCATGTATTATTTTATGGAATTGTGCAAAGTATTTAACAATATGAATCATGAATTACCAATTAGTAAATACTGCATCTAGGCAGGAGTAATCATAATATCCACTGTACCAGGTTGAGTATTACTGAGTAAAAACCATCAACAGGACATACGGGTTCCTATTAGATTACAAAAGTTTAAAACTTCGAACATCATACAGCCGAGAACATACGATCAAAGTTTTGAAACTTCGAAATTAAAATTAAAAAATAAAAAATAAAAACAAAATTCTGATTTTTTTTTTACATTTTTGCAGTGGGGCAAGCCCCCTGCACACCCCATGTAGGGAGCTGCACCCCTCACACACACACACACACACACACACACACACACACACACACACACACACACACACACACACACACTGCTAATTAAATATACCAACTCTGAGATAGCACTACAGTAAGGAAATGGTAAATTTCCTGTCTCTCTCTGTACGACGATTTCCATTCAAACCATTTGAAGTTTTAAAACTTTGATCATATGGTCTCGACTGCATTATGTTTGAAGTTTTGAAACTTTAGTAATCTGATAGAGACCTGGACATACTCACTCCCCAGTGGTCCTTTTTCACCCACATCTTCTACTATTTATTCTCTGCCACAATGCCTTATCTTAGACTGCAAACATCCATACAATTTTAAAATAACAGGGTATCTTGCAAAGCTAGACTTTCCATGCATGGCTCTGGCACTGTAATATGAGCAAATTTGTTTTCATCGTGTTCTTTGTAACATCATACATCTGGAGGAGTCTAACATGAATAATAATAAATGTAACAAAGTTAAACAATAAAAAGATATAGGCACACTGGCAGAAAGAGATCTTAAATTGTAAATTAGCTAACAAATGTGTTCCCTTCTTAAGGTCTATTAATTAAGTAATAATTCATGCCTGGGTAAAGGTAATGCTGGATTTACCCATGGTTGGTGTGGTTTGGTCATGAGGGTGAAGCCTGAGTAGCCAAACAAAGACAACCGTGGGTAAATCCAGCATTACCCACACCCAGAAGTGGGTTATTGCTATAATACGATGACATTATTTAAGAAAAAAAAAACTTACTTTTCTTAAATAATGGCATTGTGTAATGCCTCCGTGCTGCCCTTCCTCAGCTGTCCGGTATCCTGGAGCAGTTCTAATCTATTGCACATGCGCATGCTTACACAGCACAACAGAGCTGTGTGTAGAGGAAGCAATGGAGAAAGGAAGATCTCCATTGCTTTTTTAAGGTTGTCTTGCTATGTTAAAGAAGTTTAACATAGCGAGATATCTTTAAAAAAAGCAACAGAGAAAGGAAGATCTCCGTTTCCTTTTTTAAAGCTGTCTCGCTATGTTAAACGAGTTTAACATAGCGAGATATCTTTAAAAAAAGCAACAGAGAAAGGAAGATCTCCGTTTCATTTTTTAAAGCTGTCTCGCTATGTTAAATGAGTTTAACATAGCGAGACAGCTTTAAAAAAAGGAATGGAGAAAGGAAGATCTCGTTTAACATAGCGAGATTACAGCAATGGAGCTCTTCCTTTCTCCATTGCTGCCTAACACAAAAAAAAGTAAATACTTATACTAATGGAAAAAGTCTGAGCGACCGGACCTTTTTCCATTAGTATAAGTTGGATTTACAATGGGCACACTAACCAATCAGCGTGCTCGTTTTGGAATATTAATGGAGGGGGGGTCATTGTATAAATTCCAGTCATCAATGGTTATGATATTATTCTGCATTACAATAACAAAACCTATTCTAGAATATTCAGATGATATACTATGATGTCACTGTATCCTCTTTAGAAAAAATAAACAGAATTCAGAACTGGTGGGCTAACATAATTTCTGGTTTCTAACATTTAGAATATGAGTTCATATTAAAGAAACTGGAGCTCATCTCTTCATCATGCTGAGGAGTCAGAGAGGATATAGTGATACAAACTTTCAGAGATGAATATATTTACCAGACTTCTAAACTTAAAAATTGGGAGCACATTCTTGAATCTGAAGGGATTTAGATGAAATCTAGGTATGGGGAACATCCAATACTTCTGGCATATTTAGAGAGAGTAGCTTTTTACTGGAATTGTTTTTCCTATGGATGTAGGCAAACAAGGGCTTTTCTATGTTCATAGCCAGATATTTCTTGAGAGTTCTACAGTGGTGAATTGCAGTACACTGTTCCATCAGGTACCAAGCAGTGAGTTTCAGATTAATTTGATAAACATTTGCGGGATGCTGATAAGATGGTGGATTCAGTCTCCAAGGTATCTCAATGTTATCATCTTGTACACCCCCAATCCACAATGACTACAGAAGTTTCCTGCTTGGGGAGACATTACATGGGAAAGACAGTCCAAGGCATGTTTTCCCCTTCCAAGGCCAGTCTTTACATCAATGTTCTAGAGATAAGGGCAGTCCTCCTAGCACTGCAGGCCCTACAGAATGTCCTACCTCTGGGGTGATTTCCATCCAGGTGGACAAGATGTCAGTAGCCTGGTATATCAGTAAAGAAGGGTGAACACATCCCTACACCTTATGTCAAGAAGCAATGAGAGTGTGTCAGTGGGCAATATGTTCTGATTGCCTTCTGATAGCAATCCGCATATAGTGAAAATCCAGTGTTCTGGTGGACAGGTTGAGCAGATTTATCCCTCTGCCTTATGAGTGGTCCCTCAATCCAATGGTGGTGAAATAGATTTTCCATCAATGGGGCCAATCATGATGCAATCTCTTTGCCTGTCCCCACAACACCAAGTGCAGCAGCTTTTTTTCTCATGGTACCCCCAGAGAGGGTGTCACCAAGGGATGCTCTGATGCACATTTTGGCCCCTGGTTTTCATTATGCCTTTCCCCCCCTGGTCATCTGATTCCAAAGTTCCACAGAAAGCATCAGAGAGGAAGATACAGTCATCATCATTGACCCTTTTTAGCCTTTTCAGGTGTGGTTTTCCTTTCTCTCATCTCATTTGGAACATCATCCCTGGGTGCTGGATCCCAGTCCAGATCTTCTCTCTTACCTATCTGGAATGCCTCACTCAGACATTCAGGCTTTCAAGTTAACCACTTGGTTACTAGGGTTCCTAGCAGAAGAGTGAATGCTTAAATTAGCCAGTGCTCTTATATCAAACTTTAAAATGCAAAACCTGAAAATGTCGAAGGCACAGAACATTGATTTTTTTTTTCCCCGGGAAAAAAATCCATGGGCCATTCTCCAAACTTTGCTGTTTTCTCCACTGTGGTGTGATCTCGGAGTTGGTATATTTAAGTTGGGAGTGTGTGGGGGATACAGCCCCCCTACATTGGGGGGTTGTTGGGTGAAGCCCCCCCCCCCACACACACACACTTTTATTTTGCCTGTACATTGTTATTTTTTTTTTAGATCAGCGAATTGTTTCCCTGGGAAAAAAAAATGCTGATCTGTTCTTTCGACATTTTAAGGTTTTGCCTTTTTAAGTTTGATAAAAGAACGTTCACTATTTTTAGTGTTCAATCTTGTGATGTAGATGCAGTTACTACACTTCCTATGATGGTTAGTCAGTCCAAGCTTTCTTCTCCTGTAGTCCATATTCTTACATCTTCCTAAAGTCCATCTGCCAGAAAAATGTGCAAATGGAAACAGTACCCCTTTTTGGCCCCTCTCCCAACTGTCTTAGACTTTCTAGCATCAATGTTTCATGGTGGGGCCAGTTATTCTATGATTAAGGCCCAGTTAGTGGCTATCTAAAATTTTCATGTTGGCAAAAATCAGTTGACCTTAGCTACTCTTATATTATCCAAAGCTTACGTGAGGGGTGCCTTGTTTCTTAGACCTCCTGTTAAGGATCCTACTTCTCCTTGCAATATAATCATTTTGCTTCAAGCCTTAAACCAACTACCCTTTGGACCTCCTGCCAAGGTGGACATCAAATTCTTGACTTGGAAAATACTTTCCCTAGTGGCAATAAGTTCAGCTCTGAGAGTATTGGAGCTGTAACTCTTGGCCTGCAAGCCTTCTTATATTATTTTCCACAGAACAGGTTTATTGATGTGAACCAATCATTTTATATCCCTAAGGTAGCAGCAGAGATTTCACTGAACCAATGCATCAACCTGTCATTTTCTTTACAAATTTTTCCACTAAAGAAGAATATATGCTTCACCTCCTGGATGTGCATCATCTTTTATAGAGCCTTAACTGATGATATTTGTTCTGCTACCACTTGGTCTAAGGTTCACACATTCATTTCTCATTATAAGCTTCATTTGGTTTCTTGGAATATGGAGATTTTTGGTTTAGCCATCCTTCAGAACATCCTTCCATGAGGCTAGCCCAAGAGTTAAGTAGCTCATGACTCTGTTCCATCTGTGGAAAAATGGATGGAAGAGACAATATCAGATATGAAAGTTATGTACATACCATAATGATAGATCTGTGTTGTCTGCTTCCGTCCTTCCTCAATGTCCCACCCTCCTTCACCCTTCCAGTTTAGGGAAGATATTTCCTTTGGTTTCTGCAATGACATTATGATATGCTACCTGAGCAATGCCCTATGCTCTTTTAGCTCAAGAGCAGAACTTTTATCCAATGTTATTTTGTGTTTTCATGGCTTTTCATATCTGCAAATATGTTTTTCCTTTGTCTAGAAGTCGTGGACAAACTCAGTCTGAGGTAATGTTGTGGATAAAAGGGAAATGTGAGTAAGGGAAGGAGCCAGAGCTGTGGATCCTAAAGTCTAGAGTGGCCAGTGTTGGATCTGATTTTATGAAAGATATTTTCTTTGGTTTCTGGTATGCTACTATGATATGTTCCCTGAACAATGTCTTATGCTCTTTTAGCTTCAGTGCAGAAGCTTTTTCCCAGAGTTCTTTTGAGTTTTCAGGGTTTTTCATGTCTGTTAGTGTGTTTCTCCTTTATCTAGGGGTTGCAGGCAAACTCAGTCTGAGATAATGGTGGAGATAGGAGGGGATTGTGGGTAAAGGGAGGAGCCTGAGCTGTGGATCCTAAAGTCTGGAGTGGTCATAGTTAGATTTGAGCTCAGATCCAAAGACCCATCTGTTGAGGAAGGATGGAAGCAGCCAATGCATATCTATAATTGTGGTAAGTACATAACATTTGTAAACTGTTTAAAAACACAGAAAGTAAAGATTTGTCACTTCCATGCTTTGTTTTAGGATCAACAGTAAGTCAGATCCAGTTGCTCAGAAATTTAAACAGCAAAGAAAGAAACTCAATCGTTGATGCTTTGTTTTAGGATCAACAGTAAGTCAGATCCAGTTGCTCAGAAATTTAAACAGCAAAGAAAGAAACTCAGTCGCCAATAGCAACCAATCAATGTCAAAATCCCACTTGCTCTGTAAATCAATCACCATAACACTAGCAAAGTTACCTTCTCACTCAAGACAGAATGCACATATTCAAGGATAAAAACATTTTTCCAGACCAAGATATAATAATAGATACAAAATGTCAGTTTTCATTTTTAAAGTGTTTAAAAATATAAAAAGTAAAGAACTGTCACTTTCCTGATTATTTCTGGTATTGATGACAAGTCAAATCCAGTAGCTGAACACACACAGTGGGTGAGCTGTTGTGCAGCTCACAGTGCAGCACAGCCAACTGGAGTGCACTGGCACACAAGACTAACCATTTTATAAGTGGGGCACACAGGCTCACAAGAATGACCAATTTTTAAATGGGTTGGACTGGCACACGAGACTAACCATTTTATAAGTGGAGCACACAGGCTCACAATTCTAACCAATTTATAAATTGACCACACTGACACACAAGACTCACCATTTTATAAATGGAGTGCACTGACACACAAGACTCACCATTTTATAAATGGAGTGCACTGACACACAAGACATCATTTTATAAATGGAGTGCACTGGCACACAAGACTCACCATTTTATAAATGGAGCACACTTGCACATAAGACTCACCAATTTATAAATGGAGAGAACTAGTGCACTGTTCTCACCAGTTTATAAATGGGGCACACTTGTACACAGGACTCACCATTTTATAAATGGAGCTCACAGGCACACAAGACTCACCAATTTATAAATTGGCCACATTGACACCCAAAATTCACCAATTTCTAAATGGAACACACTTGCACACAAGACTCACCAATTTATAAATGGAGAGAACTGGTGCACTGTTCTCACCAATTTATAAATGGATCACACTTGTACACAGGACTCACCATTTTATAATTGTAGTGCACTGGCACACAAGTCTCACCATTTTATAAATGGAGAACACAGGCTCACAAGACTCATCACTTTGTAAAAAGGGCACACTGACAGACAAGACTCACCATTTTATAAATGGAGCACATTTGCACACAAGACTCAACAATTTAAAAATGGAGTGCACTTACATACAAGACTTGCCATTTTATAAATGGGCACCCTTATATACAAGACTCACCAATTTATAAATGGGCACCCTTGCACACAAGACTCACCATTTTATAAATGGAGCACACTAGCAAATGAGACTCACCAATTTATAAATGGTGCACACTAGCACACAGGACTCACAAATTTATAAATGGGCACACTAGCGCACACAACTTACCAGTTTGGATGGCAAGGAACCAAAACCAATAGCTAGTGAATATCATAACGCCATTCTTTCCCTGGAGCAGTGAATCACCAAAACACTAGTCAAGATACCTTCCCTCACAAAGCAGACTCATACATACTCGGGGATAGAAACATTTGTCTGTAACAAGATGCAATGATCGCTACAAATCAGCAGTTTTAGCTTTTTAAGCTGACAATTCCATGATTTTCTGTGGGATTTATTACAAGTCAAATCCAGTAGTTCAGCAATTTATGCAGCAAGGAAACAAAGCCGATAGGCACCATCAAGCCCCAACATGTGCCCGGGGCCATACATTTATTTATTTAGTTATGTATTTATTTATTTGTACATTTGCTGAATAGATGCACCAGTCCAAGGACCCATTTCAGACACAGCCCAGGCTGAGGCAACATAAAGCAAACATGTACAAAGACTTAAAAATGCTCAATACCATTAAGTTTTAATAACAGACAATAATATAAAGTAAATTAAAAATAAAACATGATAGACTATACTTGACAGAAAGAAAATGTATGTACAAGTTTGTGACAAGAGCACCCTGCTTTTAATTAAAAAAAAATCAAAAACGGAGCAATAGTGGAAAGTAAAGCAACTGTGGTAGTAAACAATTTATGAGGATAGCCAGTAGTGTAGCTAAGGCAAGGCAAGAGGGGCAACTTCCCTAGGCGCAAATATTTGGGGAGCACGATCAGCCAATCCCAATCTCTAATGTTTTTAAAGGCCAGTATTGCATTTGTGGTCAGACTTAAGCACTGTAGCACTCTGTGTGTGTGGTCTAGACTGTAGGAACTGTTTACTAAATTGTAACAAGCAATTTGCTAGAGTTTACTAAATTGTAACAAGCAATTTGCTAGAGTTTTAAAGTAAAAAAAAAATCCCTTTTTATTAAAATCTGAGTGCTATAGCATGCCATGCAGGTCAGATATAAACTGTAACACCTGTTTGTTAAATTTGAAGCAAGCAGTGTGCTACAGTTTATAAGAAGATTTTTTTTTATTAATTAAGCATGTGTGCCATAGTACTCCATGCAGGCAGGGTATAAACTGTATTATTATTATTATTCTTATTCTTATTCTTCTTCTTCTTCTTCTTATTATTATTATTATTATTATTATTATTATTATTTTGTTTTATATAAAATGGAGGAAAGCTGGGGGAAGGGCACAGAAATGGGACCTGAACGGCTAGGAAGGAGGAAGTGGGGGATGGCATGTTGTGCATCTGGTCACCTGGTTGATGTACCAGTAGAAGGAACGTCCATGTTTTGCTCTTCAGTGAAAGACCTGGCAGGACATGGATTTGTAATAAGTTGATCACTACAAAGTGTTATTTTTTTTTTATTATTCTTCACTTGAACAGCTGAGGGGTTGGGGCACTGGTTCATTGTACTAGCAAAGGGTGCTGGTTGAGCCAGCTATGCTTCTGAGGATAGCAATGATTAGCAAGTATGAAAAGGAGAAGGCGAGTGAGATCTGTTCATAATGTGATAAATAGGCAGTGATCTATGGTGAAGTAGGGAATAAGGAGGAATCAGTAAGGACATTAGAACATACAGAAAAAAATGAGAGAATTATCTAGGAAGAAGGAGGCAATCTGTTAAAGTCAGTCATTCAGAACTACACAGCAGTGTAGCTGAATGAAATTACAATGCTTTGTTCTCAATGCAGGAAACAGTTGCACATGTAGACAGCAAAAAATTAATAAAATATCACAGTAGAATTTTAATAAGTAGCAATTAGTAAGTAAAACCAGACAGCAGTGACCTACACCCATCCCAGAACAGGAGACAAGGAACAATATGAAGGTAATATTGTCAAAGTAAAATTGAAACAATAGCAGCGTATCTATGATTAGACTGAATTACTGCACAGTTTGTATATTGCACTTTATAGTCCTTCAGTGTGGTAGGTGAGCTACCTGAGTATTGCATTTGGTTATTGCACATCCATAAAATAAGCCCCTTGATAGGCTAAATTCAGGGATGTATGTTAAAGTGGGATTGGTATTGCATTTTTGGTATAGGAAAATTGTGTGCTAAAGTCTTGCCATGTATCCAGGTCTTTTTAATTATTCATGATTATCAAACCAGCACCATGTTTTAGAGTCTCTTGTATGTTTTTTCAATGAGTATCTGAAGCTAACAAGGGGGGGGGGGAGTGATCCGATACTGTCAAAAATGTAACTGCAGTGATCTGGTGTTAATTTAATCAAGGCTTTTTAAGTTGCTGCTAGAATGTCTGATACTCTAGTAAGTAGGCTATAAGCAGTGTTTCTTAATGAGTGTGACTCCTGAAACACTGAAAATTCCTGAGAGATGATCAGTAAGCATCATTAAGCAGTATATGTGTTAAGAGTATTCAGTAGATAAGAAATCCTGCTATCAACCTGGGGGCCAGTTACATTTATTTATTGTGAGGCAGCAGTGCCCATATTTGGGACATAGCTCTGTAAATCCTAATACTTTATTTTCTTCCCCTTGTAGGCACTGCAAATTTGGTAAGAGAGGAGTAGTGTCAGCAGAGGGAGGCAGCATTCTAACTTAGATACTAGTACAGTAATTGCAATATCTTTTCTAGTTTATAATGTAAGTGGATGGGAGAATTTATAAGCAACCTGAAATGAGTGGTTACTTTCTGAGTCTGCATTTCAGTGTGAGACTGAATATCTAGGGTTTGGTCTAGCAGCAGGTCCAGATATTTCTGTTGCGTGATCTATGGTAATTTGTGATTGTCTGAGTCAGACATTCACAGTGGCTGAATGGAAGATAGTCATCTGCTAGAACCAAATATCGTTTTTTTTTTTGTTTGTTTTTTGGTATTATGAATGAGCTTATCTGTGCTGAATTAGTTCTACAGCAGCATAAAGTAATTTTTAAGGTGTCTATAATCTTTTGCATCCCTTGTAATGATCTGGTAATAACAACATCATCTGCATAAAGAGTAAAAAAAAGATATTTAAGCTAGAACACTTTCAAAGCAACATTCGCTCACAAAGCAGATTCACATGTTCAATGATACAAACCTTTCTTCAGAAAAAGATACAATAATAGAAGCATCAGGTTTGCCACTTTCCCAATTCTTTTTAGGATCAACAGCAAATCCAGCCAAATCCAGCAAATCCAGTAATAGAACACACTTAGCAGGTGACCGGCTGCATAGTTCAGTATGTCACAGAAAATTAGAATACAATGTTGTGTAACTTTCAACAGTTTAAACAGCAATTAAACAAAGCCAGCAGCCCAGTCAGTATCAAAACCCCACTTGCTCCCCTGCAGAGTAAATCAGCAGAGCACCTTCTCTTACAAGCAGACTTACATCTTTCCCCTTCAAACAGGATGCAGTGATAGATACAAAACATAACTTAATGCTTTTAAATTGTTTAAAAAATATTATTAGCAAATAATTGTCATTTTCTTCTTGGGATAGCTTGCAAGTCACACCTTGAAGGATAGCATGCATAGCAGAAGACCTGTTGTGAACCCCTGTGCAGCCCAGCACACTGGAACACAATGACATGAAAACCTTAGCAATTTAAACACCAAAGAAACAAAGCCAAAAGCCAATCAGTGTCAAAACTATCATTCTCTGGGGCAATGAATCACCATTACACAAGCCAAGACACATTCTGTCAGAAAGTAAATGTACAGTTGGAAAAATCTGTAGCTGTGAGGAAAAATTTCCATTCAATAAGAGAAAGGGGGGTTTAGTAAAATGTAATTATTCAATCAGTTGTTTAGTTAGGAATATGAATGATTTATCTACAGTACGTAGCATACTGCAATATCCAATGTGTATTAGTAACTGCAGTATGTGGCATACTGCAATATCTACATTGCATTAGTAACTACAGTATGTGGCATACTGCAATATCCACAGTGTATTAGTAACTACGGTATGTGTCATACTGCAATATCCACAGTGTATTAGTAACTACAATACATGGCATATTGCAATATCTACAGTGTATTAGTAACTGCAGTATGTGGCATACTGCAATATCTACATTGCATTAGTAACTACAGTATGTGGCATACTGCAATATCCACAGTGCATTAGTAACTACAGTATGTGGCATACTGCAATATCCACAGTGTATTAGTAAATACAGTACACGACATACTGTAATATCCACAGTGTATTAGTAACTACAGTACGTGGCATACTGCAATATCCACAGTGTATTAGTAACTACAGTATGTGGCATACTGCAATATCCACAGTGTATTAGTAACTGCAGTACGTGGCATACTGCAATATCTACAGTGCATTAGTAACTACAGTATGTGGCATACTGCAATATCTACAGTGTATTAGTAACTACAGTATGTGGCATACTGCAATATCCACAGTGTATTAGTAACTACAGTACACAACATACTGTAATATCCACAGTGTATTAGTAACTACAGTACGTGGCATACTGCGATATCCACAGTGTATTAGTAACTACAGTATGTGGCATACTGCAATATCCACAGTGTATTAGTAACTGCAGTACGTGGCATACTGCAATATCTACAGTGCATTAGTAACTACAGTATGTCGCATACTGCAATATCTACAGTGTATTAGTAACTACAGTATGTGGCATACTGCAATATCCACAGTGTATTAGTAACTACAGTACACGACATACTGTAATATCCACAGTGTATTAATAACTACAGTATGTGGCATACTGCAATATCCACAGTGTATTAGTAACTACAATATGTGGCATACTGAAATATCCACAGTGCATTAGTAACTACAGTGCATGTCATACTGCAATATCCACAATGTATTAGTAACTACAGTGCATGTCATACTGCAATATCCACAGGGTATTAATAACTACAGTGCATGGCATACTGCAATATCTACAGTATTACTAAAAGAAGAATCAATCCAGAGTGCTTATAGAAACAAATGGCTGTCAGTCATTAAGTACTGAACACTGAAAATTTGACTAAACATATTGCAACAGGGAGAAGCTGTTTATTTAGATCTGTTGATTGCATAAGCACACTGGCCCCAGAACATGACCTGAGTCAAACGTTGTGCAGTGTTTACTTCATTACTTCAATCAATGACATGCAAAGCAATGATAGAATGGGTAAAGACTGCAGATGAAAGAATGCTATGTATGTAACTATAGGCATCTTTCAATAAAAAAGTCAGATCCATATTCAACATAATACAAGCTGTCTGAACCGCCGGTCATTGCAATGGGTAAAGTGGAGATTTTGGCTTTATGGAATTGGGGAAGTTAGATTGAGAAATATTAAGCAAAGGGAGAGTTTGAACGCTAGAGAGTTCTTGTGAAAGCTATTTACTGTATATACAGATATTTATAGGACCTACTTTTGTCTGAATAAAACTTTTAATAGTTTATGTGGAGCTAAGTGGGATGGTAATGGAGCAGCTATTGATTGTGTGCTTTAGGGGATTTACAAAATGTATCTTAACTGCTGGAATTTCATATATCTAGAAGAATTTTACTCCAGTTTAACACTGCTTGTTTAGGAAATTTTTTTTCTCTACTATGGCAAATGTAATGAGTGGAAGGTTAGTAGGCTGGTATCTGAGTTTCTGAGAGTATATGCAATGTTCCCAAATTAAAGGAAGCTTTTAAGGGGAAAGCAAGAATGGTTGTCAAAGAAATTGTACTTTAGAGCATTGAGAAGGAAGGTAGCTATTCCTCCTACTGGGAGACAGTTTTCTTAACTAGTACAGCTGCAGTGGATGAACCTGAGAATTTTATGTTTTTCTTTAGTTTTTTAAGCATGTGTAAGTTATGTGAAGACTGCACGACAATGATGGGGACTGAATATTCAAGTTGAGGTAAAAGCACATTGATAGCAAAGTCAGATGCACTCAGCAGTGAGTAATATACTGTATGATTTCATCAAATATAAGTTTCTCTAATATTTTAACCCAAGGGTCTAGGTTGGCAATAATATTGTAATCCCCAACTGAACTTGGGTTGAGTATCTTGTGAAGAAGATCTGCAGAAGATTGCTTAAGTAAATTAAAGTCATGCATTTTGACCTGGAGTTATTCTTTTTTAATTTGGCATTGTAATGTTTGACAGGTAGTAAAACAAATGAATTAGCCAGAAAAACTGTATAATGTGGTGATACTACCAGGGGGTGGCATCATGTTTAAGGTGTTTAGCTTTCCTTAGCATCACAGAACTCAGTTTACCATCTCTGCATTTCAATTACTACAGGGAGAAGATGGAAACCAAGGAATAGATGGAATCTCTGGAGAAGAGGTAAATGAAGTTGCGAGTGTTATAGTACATATGGTACATTTTCAGTTTGCTTGAAGTATGACATCTCCATTTTTTTTTTGGTTATTTTTAGGGACAAAGGGGTCTTCCTGGGATTCCAGGAGTCAGAGGTGATCGTGGAGACATAGTAAGACTTTCTGATTATTATTCTAACATACAGATGCATTTGGACTTCTACTATAGATCTGTTTTACTATACATATCTATAGTTAATCAGCTGTAGCAGAAGCACCATTATGTATAAATTAAAGCTCTGAAATAAAATAGTGCTATTTGTGTGTACATCATTAAAGTGATGTGTGCTTCCTTTCAAACAGCTAAGACGGTGTATATTATTTGCTTTTTACTAAAAGAAACTTAATAAGTGGGCTGTGCATTACTGGTTTTCACCTTTTATACTTAGCCTGGCATCAACATTTCTTATGTGAGATACTCTGTTTAGCCCAATAAGTATTTTTGGTCCATATACCTAATTGGGAATGTCATTCTGCTGACACCACTTTTGCTGAAAATATTTCATCAAAATCATATTCAGCAATACTGGAAAATTCCCTTTTCTCCTGTATAACTACACAGCATGTATATTTAACTTTAGGGGAAAGTGGAGGTATACTCTCACATGAGGGATGCAAATGGATTTGCCCCCATGCAAAAAACAATTTGTTTTGAAGTTCACCGAAAGTGTCTCCATGAAATCAGGAAATTCACCCTCTACTCACAAAAACGATGAGGCAATCCCAAAGAAAGTACAAAAATCAAGCCAACATGTTCCACAGCAAGGCAGTTCTTTATTAAAAATCCACAAGGTAAAATAAATGCTAAAAGCACCTCAGACTAAATGCTTTCGCCTGTTCTTATTCAGGCATCATCAGACTCATGCAGGTACTAACATTATTCACTTTTAAATAGAAAGTTTGTGCTGACATCATATCCTGTGTGTAATGCTGGTTAAAAAAGTGAACTAAAATGCAGATATTAAAATGTATATATAAAAACTCCATTTTAAAGTTGCAAAGATAGTGTAATGGCTGGAGTCTTGGCTCCACATGCAGGCATCCACAGTTCAAGCCCCACCCCTGTCCATAAAAAGTATATAGATAAATAACTCATTACAATCTCTGCAATGTTGTAACACTTATATATATTTGTATAAAACATCCAAAATATAAACATATATCAAAATTTTAATAATTAAACTTGTTTTAAAACCTCTATTACTAAAACAATTAATAAGACATTGCATTTCCTGTGCACACATTTATATATATATATATATATATATATATATATATATATATATATATATATATATATATATATATATATATATATATATATATATAAAATTCTAGATGCATTTAGCTTTCCTTTTCAGAATACTGGTCACAGAAATGGTATCATTTATGCCTGGTCTAGCTTTGGCATTTAATCTCAATTGCCATTGTGTTTCCTTAACATGCAAGTTCAAATCTGGGTCTCCCCATCTATTATTGATTAGCACTCTGTCAATAATAAACAAAATGAACTTTTTTGAAATCGACACATTCAAGACCATGTGTGTATAAAGCACTAGTTAGCTTTCCATTCCTGATGTCCCTATTATGTGCCATAATTCTATCGTGCAACTTCCTGACTGTCTTGCCTACATAAAATGCAAGACAAGAGATACAGGTAGCAATGTAAACAACAAATTTTGTGTTGCAGTTGCAACAACCAGGACACTGCAGACATATGGTCCATCATTAATGAATCTGCAAGTTGAACAAATTGATTCATATGACAGGAATCTGCAGTGTCCTGGTCGTTGCAACTGCAACACAAAATTTGTTGTTTACATTGCTACCTGTATCTCATAGTCTTAAATGTGTCATTTTCAAAAAGTTAATTTTCTTTATTATTGACAGAGGGCTAAGTAATTTCTGTGACCAGTATTCTAAAAACAAAATCTAAATGCATTTAAAATTATATATAGAGAGAAATTTGTACACAGGCAATGCAATGTCTTATTAATTGTTTTAGTAATAGAGGTTTTAAAACAAGTTTAGTTATTAAAACTTGATATATGTTTATATTTTGGATGTTTTATATGACTATGTATAAGTGTTACAACATTGCAGAGATTGTAATAAGCTATTTAATATACTGCCTGTGGGGAGGTGTGGGGCTTGAACTGTGGACGCCTATATATGGAGCCAGGACTCTAGCCATTACACTATCTTGGCTTCTTTACAATGGAGTTATATATATACATTTTAATATCTGCATTTTAGTTCACTTTGTTAACCAGCATTACACACAGGATATGATGTCAGCACAAACTTCCTATTTAAAAGTGAATAATGTTTAGTACCTGCATGACTCTGATGATGCCTGAATAAGAACAGGTGAAAGCGCTTAGTCTGATGTGCTTTTAGCATTTATTTTACCTTGTGGATTTTTAATAAAGGACTGCCTTGCTGCGGAAAACATTGGTTTGATTTTTGTACTTTGACTCAGTGAAATATTTTCCTGAAACAGGTTCAGCAAAAGTCTTGCCAATCTGTCATATCCTAGCTAATATTTAAGCATTCTAAAATAAGATATAGTATTGAAAGAAGGTTGCTTTATAGTTTTGATAACATTGCATTGCATTGCACACACACACACACACACACACACACACACACACACACACACACACATGCACGCGCACACACACACACACACACACACACACACACACACACACACACACACACACACACACACACACATTCACACACTCACACAGTCTCACAGTACATACCTGCAGCAGTATTAACTGTCCCAATAATGCCATAGACAGCAATAAGTAAATGGTGAAAAATAGTGTGTTCAGTGCCTCTGCTCTGCAACAAAATAGCACAGGAGACCTTGTCTTTGAATAGCTGTACTGCACTATTTCAGCCCCGGAGCAAGACTCTGGGGAAGAGTATGTGACAAATTTTCATGCAGTATAACACAGTAGACAGCTGTAAGCTTCATATCTATCAACCTTCAGACATCACAAATCTCAGCAAAAGCTTTTTTAGAGTATGTACATCCATCCAATAATTTGGACAGCTAATTAGCACAAAAATTGCGTACTTAATAACATAAATGTTCCTGGTTCTAGTATAATTTTGGGTTATCCACACTCAAAAGTAGCAGAATGATGTAACATATAAGCATACTTTACAATGATGCAGATGACATGGCAGTACTACAGACTGATCATATTTCCTTCAGCCTAAGCTGTGACTATATGTTTGGTGAGAAGATACTTTAAAATGCATGTCTGCAGTATAGTTATCCCATGTCAGGGACTAGCTGCTGACAATAAGCCTATAAAAAGACTGTGCACCATTTAATGAGAGGAAAATACAACTGGCCTATTCATCTACATGTCTGTTCTTAGGCTCTTACAAGGGTACCCAATTATACTGAATAAAATTAACATTAATATAAATGGTAGTATTTGACCAATGTAACAATGCTTCCAGGAGTGGCCACAGTGTCACCAAATAAATATAACTAAAGACCAGCCACAATGAAAAGTTTAAATATATTAAATAATGAAAGAACATAAAAACAATAAATATCTATTTACAATAAACACCAGAGTTTCAATCACAGGAAATATTAAAATAACACAGATGAATAGATTCACACAGATACAGAAAAACAGTACTTCACTAATCTCACTATATTTTCCTGACTGATCTAAAGAATTATTATTCCCTGATACCTTACTAAAGCAAGGCAGATGAAGTAGCTGAGTGATCCTCCTATGTCAGGTTTCAAAAACGGACTGCTCTAAGACTTCTGTTTCATCTAGTATTAAAACATTATTTCATGCTGGATTACAGAATGACATCACATACATCTGGTCATCTGACTTCTGGTTCCTATACTACCCACCTTTACTAGAAACTGAACCAGAATTTCACACATGTGTTGCCATGCACACAGATAGAGTTTTGCTAGGATGTGTTATAGCATCTGGAAGCCATAAAACCATTTCAACATTTCCACCCTTCCAGGGTAGCAATTAGGTCACTGCTAAGGACAATACAGATGGATTCCTAGTACTGGCTTTTTGTCTCTGTTTGCACTGAGACCTGTAAGATACAATCTTTATGACCTAAATTAAGTAATTTAATTTCAGGATATGTTTCTGAAAGTTATCTGGGACTGAGCTTAACCTCTTCTCTTCCAGTATCCTCTGTTATAATATATACATTTAATCAGTTACAATAGTACAGTCTGCCATACATGTATATTTCTTTTCTGTCCAGCAGGACACACTGTTGGTACATTTCTAACACAAGCAGCTTCAAAAATACATTTTTCAACATAAGCATCTGTACAAATCAGTTTGATATACAAATAACATATAATTCTTTAAAAAACTGCAGCTAGCTATGCTGGCATATGTTACACATCCACTGCCCTACCTTTCCTGACATAGCTGGCAATACCTCACATCATCACAATAACTATATAAAAAAACATGAGCAATATTACTTCTTTACTTGTAAGATATGTCTTATTTTATCTGTTCAACCAATCAATCCTCCAGTTTGGTAGGTAATGTACACCTTAACACTCCCCACATTCTTGACACTCATTATAATTATTGTTATTGTCATTATTTATTTTTGTTCACCAGGTAGGGCCTAAGCACAAGTGTTTCATTTCAGGAATGGCCCAACTGAATTAAATAACTTGCTCAATGTCACTAAGTAGGAAAAGGGAACAGAGGGAATCAAACTGAGGATGACCAGATGAAGCTCTGTACCAGCTCTACAGTAAACTTTCAAAAAACACAGCATTGGAGATCAATTTGCCATGTATGTGTAATGGTTAATTATGGCTGCTTGCTAAACCAGTTCTGGTTTCTCTGTCTTTGTTTAAGCATATAACAAACACATGGATATAACCAACAATAACAATCAGAACATTTAAATGAAACACAAACAGTAAAATCAAACACAGGAAACTTTTGTCAAACATCATGATAACTTTTTCCATTTAGAAACACTAACATAACAAAAGTATAAAAATATACCCTGATACCTGTTAGCTGACAAATAATAATAATAATAATAATAATAATAATAAATAAATAAATAAACAGCTATCATGAAGCTCTCCTAGCTTAGTAACATTGCATGACTAAAAAAAACTTACAAATTGTAAAAAGAAAATGTGCTTTAATGCTCAGAGGTTTAGACCATATTTCCTAATTATCTAAGTTATTTAACCCAGAGGGACCACCTGGAGAGTATTCTGTGCCCTGGACTTGACTTTCATCCTAAGTTGTATAATTCCTTCATTAGCTGAACCCAGAGGGACCACCTGGAGAGTATTCTGTGCCCTGGACCTGACTTTCATCCTAAGTTGTATAATTCCTTCATTAGCTGAATAGAAGAAGCAACCTCAGGGGAATCCCAGGACTTCTATTTGTTGGCGATGGCCTTTTTACCTAACAAAATTCAGAGGCACATCAAGGCCATCTGATTATTTTTCCAGGATTCCTGCTCAAAAAGAAAAATCAGAAAGAGAGCAGGGGACAACGTGATAGGTGTGTCCAAGATGGCTAGGACCAAAGCCTACAGATCCTGACCGAAAACTGCTTAATCTAGGTATTCTCAGAACACGTGAAATCCTGCCCCCCCCCCCATACCTCCAGTTGTCAGAACTGACCGCTGGGTACCTATAGGTAAGTCTGACTGGGGTGTAAAACTTTTTGAAGTGTCATTGCACCCAAAAATGTATACCTTTTAAATCCAATGGCATACCTATGCAATTAGAACACCTTCTCCAATGACTTTCTGATATCTGAGACTCTAAGGCATGCTCACAGGCAATTCTATATTAGTTCATGAAGCCTACCTAATGTTTAGTCAAAAGTCTATATGTTGATCCAGTCAAGCACTTGATGTATTGCCTATCCTCATTAGCCTCCATTAACCTACTCATTATTAAGATAGTTAGCTATCTCTCATAAATGTTTATACCAGAAATGTCCCTGTCCATCTTTGCCATATCTACCTAGATAACTCATCTTCACCAGTAAGGGCATTGCCTATGTATATCACCTCCCAATTGGGAGGTGCACTTCAGCTTTGTCCACTTTCCCAAACATCCTGTAAACACCTGACTCAAAAGGCAAGAGAAAGTAGCAAGACCAGACAACCAGGTTGCTACCTTATTTATTTATTTTACATTTGTTGACCAGGATAGTCTGACTGGATATATGTCCATTTTCAGCAGAGGCCTAGGGAGAAAAGCTCCAGATATAATATACATTGAACATTTAGTAAATGCTAGTTTCAAGCGGATTACAGTCATAAGCAATACTAGCATTTAGCAAATATAGTACTAACTTATTATAAAACACTTTTTACAAAACATAACATTATTTCCAAAGTTAAACATACATAACATTACATTCAGGTTTAAGACACAGTGAGCAGCATTTATACAATTAACCCTTCCTGAAATGGTGTAGTAGAAAAAAGCTAGTTGTTGAAGGTAAGGCACCTAAGTAATAGAGAGGCACTAGTCGGGGTTAGTGCAAGGACATAACCAATGAGTATTGAAGTATTTCTTGAGTTTGTTTTTTAATTGAGTTAGTGAGGGTTCTCGGGTCAAGTCAGCTTGGAGTCTGTTCCATGTTTTTCCAAGAGAGTTGGCAAACAGAGAGTCCCCAGCTGAGTAGTTGGATTTGTATATTTGAACTAGGAGTCTAGTGGATGATCGCAGTGGCTGGGTGCTGGTGTAGGGGCTGATAATATTTTTTTAGTTCAGGTGTATTTTCTGGTTGGTATAGGACTTTATTTGCTACTATTAGCTGGTTGAACTACAGTAGGCTAGGCAGTTCAAGCCATCCTAGGTGATTTAGGTTGTGACAGTGGTGTGTCCGGTAGGCTGTGCCAGTAGCAAATCTGGTAATGTGGTTATAGCAGAATGATAGTTTATTAAGATCGGTTTTGTTTAAGTTGGAGAATAGAGGTGAGGCATAGAGAAGAGTTGATAGTAGATGGGAACTGGCAATTGCAATCCTAGCAAGTGGGGTAAGGAAAGGTTTGATTCTGTAAAGAGAGGGAAGTTTTTTATTAACGGTTTTGATAGTTTGTTTGATATGCACATCAAACTTCAGGTTGTTATCAACTATGACACCCAGTAGTTTAGTTAGGTCTTCTGGGGAGATGATAGTGCCATTGTTAGCAGTTATGTTGAAGGATGGTGGGGGTCCTGCATGTGGGGGAGAAGAGGAGCAGCTTAGTTTTGTTGGGGTTTAGGATTAGATGTTGATTGGAGAGCCATTTTTCCACTGTATTGAAGGTATTTTAGGTTAATGTGAATAAAGTAGCTGATGAGGTGTCAGAACAAATCAAGGTGGAGTCATCCGCACATTGAATGCAGGTAGCATCTGGGATGACCCAATGAAGGTCATTGATAAAGATGGAGAAAGGGAAGGGTCCTAGTATCGAACCCTGGGGGACTCCTAATGTGATGGGTAGGTGAGATAATAGCTTGCCCTGCCATAGGACTGCCTGTTGCCTGCCCTGCAGATAGGATTGAAACCACTGAAGTGCATGGTTGTTTAAGGAGAAGGCCTTCAACGTATTTATAAGCATTTTGTGGTCAGTCATGTCAAAAGCCTTGGATAGTTTGTTATTATTGCAGTTGTGGTTAATGACGTTAGAGAAAGAGAGGGGGGCAGAAGTAGTACTGTGGTGTGGCTTAAAGCCATGCTGAAAGTTGAACAACAGCTTGTTCTGTGTGAGGTAGTGAATGAGCTGTATGTGTACACACTTCTCCATAATTTTAGCTAGACGTGTTGGAATAGCTATGGGTCTAAAGTTTGACAGTTCAGTGGAACTGCCTCCTTTATGGAGAGTTATGACATGGGAGATTTTCCATATAGTAGGTACAGTAGCTTCAGATATAGCTCTGTTGATCAAGATTGAGATGGGGTATGATATGTTGTCAGCAGCCTTTTGCAGATAGTCTGCTGGGACGAGGTCGGCAGCCAAGCTGGTGGGTCTTAGCTTCTTAAGTAGGGCATGAATAAGCTGAGTAGGAACAGGTTGGAAGGTAAAGTATGTTTGGGTACTGGGTGTGGCTGCATTAGAATTAGAGCCATTGGGAGAGAGTTGGCTGGCTAGAGACTGGATATCCTCTGTGAAGTAGCTGTTGAAGTTATTAGCAATGTCACTGGGGATTTTTTGTTGGGAAGCTGAGGGGGGTGAAGTGGCGGTTTGGCCTGGGTGGAGTAGTTTGTTTATTCCTGCCCAGAACTTTTGAGCTTTGTTTTGGTGTTTTTGCAGTAGATGATAGCAGTGGTTCTTTTTGTCTAACTTTATGGATTCTTTTGGTGTCATTCCTTAGCTGTCTGAATCTTAGTTGATCAAGTGGGGCTTTTGTTTTTCGGTAGGTGGCCCATGCTTTATTTCTGACTGAAATTTTGATTTTGGTATCTTTAGAAAGCCATGGTGCAACACTAACTTTGGTTCTAATAGAGCAGCTGGGAGCATGGGAGTTAAGAATAGCAAGGAATTTGGTGTTGAAGTATGCTACTGCTTCATCTAGGAGGAGACTTTTTAGTACTGACCAGTTGCATGCCTCAAGTTCATTTTGAAACTTGGTGAGAATAAAATTCTTGTTGTTTCTTAAAGTTCTATAGGTGGGTTGGTAGGAGTGGTCTACTTTGAACTTGATTACATGGGTGAGACAGTGGTCACTTAGGTCAAAAGGCAAAGTGCCTGATTTATAGGACTGAAGATGGGTATTGACGAGTATCCAGTCTAGGATACTTTCCTTGTTATTGGGTTTTCCTGCCCTGTTGGGGGAGGTTATGATTTGAGTAAATCCATGGAGGTTTATGTGAGTTGTGGGGGTTTCACAAGAGCAAGTGTTCCAGTCAATGTTGAAATCCCCAAGAACAACTGTTTCTTGGGAGTAGTTATTGGATAACCAATATAAAAAGTCTTCCAGGGTTTCTGTGTTCCTCCCTGGGGGAATGTAGACACAGACAATGTTTGCATTTTTGTTTTTATTCATTTGTAGTTTTGAGATAAGAATTTCAGCATTATTGAACTGGGGTGTTTGTTGGGTGTCTATGCTGACAGATAGGGCAGACTTGTAAAGTATGGCTACCTCACCACCCTTTCTGGTGGTACGGTCTAGTCGGAACATACTATACCCTGGTGGCAGAATCTCATGGTCCTTGGTGGCAGGCTTTAGCCACGTTTCTGTTAGGCATCATATATCTGGGGAATGAAGAGCTAAGAGGGCATGTAGGTGCTGAGTTTTGTTATTTATGTCCTAATGTTTAGAGGGCAGGCCAGCAGTGAGTTAGGAGGTCTATTTGTTTGAGCTATGGTGGTAGGGGATATAGTAGGGCGATCAGGGTCAATAGGTGTGGAAGGACCAGGGTTTGGGTGGATGTCGCCATTCTTTGTGAGCTTGTAGTGTATCATGAGTATGAGTTTTAAGATTTTGAATAAAGCTTTGTAATAGTGTCTAGTTTTAGGACTAATGTAACTAGGTCTAGTAAGATGGTAGTATTTAGGGGTTAAGGAGGTAAGCAGGAGGGAAGTGAGTAAGGGTGCATTATTATCTGTTGTAGATGGGATGGATGTTTGGAATTTAGGGTAGTGGAAACCTGGGTGACACTGACATTCGGAGGTGGTTAGGAGATATGGGATGAGTAAAAGGGGTAGAAGTAGAGCTATTAAGACTATATTGGGTGATAGCATACCTACTGAATGAGACTTGAAACTTAGGCAAAAGGAATAGTAGAGTTGGAGGACTGGTGGTATCAGGTTGAGGGTGGTGTTGTTGTGACAAGTTGTTACTGATTGGTTTAAAATAGTGGGATGTGGTCTAGTACCAATAAATGTAGCAGCACCAGGGGTGAGAGGTATTTGGGGGCAGTGTGGGGTGCAAAGGGAGCCCTAGCAAAGTGAGGGCAAGTGGAGCAGGGATTAACCAATACCTGTACTAAGTTGTAGCAGTTTAACCTGTTTGAGGAAAGAGGGGGATGGGGTAAAAGAGAAGGCAGTAGGAGTGGTTAGAGGGATACCTTGATTGACTCAAGACACCACACCAGAGGTAAGTTGAATGTAAGGGCCTAAAATCTGCACTCAGCACTTTAATGTTACTTGCACTCAGCACATAAATTCTACTTATGTTTAGCAGGAAAGACAGACCAACAGTATACAATTTTGAGGATTTTTCCAAGGGTTACTTGCTCAAATGTCAGACAAGCAAGTAACACTTTCAATAGGAATCTATGTCTAAGTGTTAGAAAGCCAGAAAGGTACAATATATACCTGTAAAAATTGTCAATTGTCAAATGTTTTATAAACCACCCTAATGAGTTCTGTTGCAAGGGACTTTGTCCACCTACTGCCCCTCCCCCTTAACTCCAGTAATGCTCCCCATTAGATCTTTAAATCCCCTCAAGTCCTCTGATGCATAACTTTCTCTACTGATTCTGTAAAAGACACCCAGAAAAACATCTTAATATAACTCTGAAAGTTTGCAGTTCCTGGGTTTCCATCCTTTCTATCCAGTATTAGCAGTTCCCATTGTATCTGAGGTTTCCCAGCATCCCAAACAAAACCATCCAAGAGTTTCGTAGGTTCCTAAGTTTATGCAGGAATGAATGGAGGGGCAACAAGGGAAGGCTTGCCATTTTATATATATATATATATATATATATATATATATATATATATATATATATATATACATATATATATATAAGCCTTGGTAGGACAAATTTTTGCAGGATCTGAATTTTCTGCAGAATATCTGAGATAATAAACTTCCATCAGTATCAGAATTCCTTCATCTATTCCAGGAAAGCATCATAGTCAAAGTGATTGTATCATTTAATGACACAGCTATCCTAATCTCCAAATACATAAAGGGTCTTGACCTACTCATGAACAGATACCCAGGCTTAATCACTTGTGAGGGAGTGTAGGTAAACCACAGTATACACATTTTGTCTAACTTTAGTGTATAGCCAAATAGAGCTCCAAAACAGAGCAGGATATTGTGTATTAAGTCAAAATCACCTTCTGCATTAGTTGAGTGGAAGGTCATCAGTGTATCACAACAACTTAAAGCAGATGGCTCCCATATGGAAAATGGCCTTCCTCAAAGCTCTCTAGCAGTAGTTCCATGTAATAAGTAAAGAGCAGTGGGAATAAGTCTTGATGTGTCCCCTGCCTAATCTCAAAAGGGGCTGATTGGTGGGATCCTCACTTTACTCTGGTTGTATACCCTTATATAGGAATTCCAACATGGAGGTACAGCACCCTTAAAAAGTAAAAATCTACACTAGACAAAATATACATTTCCAGTTGACCCTATTTAACACTCAAAAGTTAAGCAACTATAGCCACTGTTATTGTCTTTCCATCACCTCAATTATTCTGAGTGTTTTAATAAGATTATTGGAGGACAACCCACCTGTAAGAAATCTAGTCTGATCTTGTTGGCCAAGCTTAGCAGTAAAGGAGTTTATTCTCTGCATCATGATAGAAGTAAAAATGTTATAGGTCTATATTAAGATTGAACAGTAAGACTGGGACAACACAGAGTCTTTACTAGTCTTTTAGTCTTAGTCACAAAATTTAATCTTCTGTGAGCTCTGGGGCATCCCTTCCCCATGTTTATGAAAGCAATGAGTAAGCACATTCCACCTACCCAACAAATGACTGTGTACACCCTCCATACCAACTATATGTGGGTATCTTGGCAGGGATTTATCTCATCTGGGGAGAAAGAACCCCCTTGGCTCAACCCTAACTTCGTTAATCATGAAAACAGCATTTCAGTCACCTGCCAAGATACCCTTCTAAAATCCTACATATTTCCTTAGGACCTTTGGACCACAGGGAGATATGCAAGTTATTTACTGAGAATAACGTTACACATAATGTGACACCTTTGACTATCCTACTCAACAGTATACAGTTACAGAGGCATTGTGACTTTTTGTTGAACTTGCCTCCCCTTCTGCCATACCCATGGGAAGAAAAGTCAATTAATTTAACATCCTCCCTATCCAAAGCCAAGTGTTCCATGTCCATAAAACATTTGCCTTTCAGATGCAACATATTCAGATGTCATCTTCTCAGATATGGTAAAATTCTACATCATTTAATTGGGCAAACCAGCACATTAATATTCCTCATAACAAACCTGATATGTTAATGGGTTAATTTTCAATTGGGTGTAATTATCTGTCACCCCTCTTGGTGGTCCCAAATCAAATGCAGAAAGAAGAGGTGGTGTAATAAGTTTTTTAGTACCACTGCAGTTGTATGACAAGCAAAACAAAGTGGAAAAAAAGTCATGTATATATGAACTAGTTCAACTGTTCAAAACCATCCCTGGAATTAACTAAAACCTACACTAATTGTACAGTAAGTGTGCACTGTTCTGACTGAACAGACAACACAACTATAACTCATACCTTCTTCCTTCTAATTTTAGTTTTCCTACTGACTTTCTTCCAGCCTTACATATTGAGGGGGATTTATAAAGGTTACCACAAACAATTTACACCTTCCACGTTTTCATGCTAGCCCCCCAAAAATGAAGATTTGTGTACTTTTTCATGTCTTCTGTGTCCAGTTGTCTCCCCTCCATCAGGTCCAGTCTGGATTCCACAGCTGCCAAGCTGTACATAATGTCTGAATGGACTGTAAGCACCTACTCAGTACCCAAGCTTTTGTCTCCGGGATGCTGGGGTAGAGAGTGAGAGCACATGGCTAAATAGCATGTGCTCTCCTCCTAGACTGCCCCATTAGCATTCTGCACCACTGCAGAGCCTCCCCTATGTGGTGCCACACATCGTCTTGCTAGAATACCATACAGCACCATGTTAGGGCAGTTAATGAATACTGACTGAGTACTACAATGTGTACATATAGGTGTACACATCACGGTATCTTCAGGAATCTCCCCTATTAGCTGAATAATATGATGTATATATGGTTCCTATTTTACACTTGAAGAGCTGTTTCATAAAACGTCTTTTCATCGACTATTAAATAACAAAAACACAAAACAGCAAATGATCATATAAGAGATTTCTTTCCCTGGGAAAGAAATCGCTTGGCCACCTCTGTTACTTTGCCGTTTCTCCACTGTAGTGCGATCTCAGAGTTGGTATATTTAGTTAGGGGGATCTGGGGGAGCACAGCCCCCCCACGTTGTGGGGTGTGGGGGGGTGAAGCCTCCCAGTTTGTATTGTT
This sequence comes from Protopterus annectens, assembly GCF_019279795.1. Taxonomy (NCBI): domain Eukaryota; kingdom Metazoa; phylum Chordata; order Ceratodontiformes; family Protopteridae; genus Protopterus; species Protopterus annectens. Next base: position 234,131,442 of record NC_056732.1, on the reverse strand, counting down.
CATAGTGATGTGTTTTTTTGTTTAGGGTAAGTGATTTCTTTCCCAGGGAAAGAAATCGCTTATATGTGTATTCGTTGTTTTGTATTTTCGTCATTTACAAGTCGATAAAGAGGCGTTCGATAAAATGTCTCTTTGAGTATCTAATTTAGACACTATATATATATATATATATATATACATACATATTTATAGCCATATATATATATATATATATATATATATATATATATATATATATATATAGATGGATAGATATAGATACATGTATATCATGTATTCTTTTTAGACTATATGCTAAAGAAAATGGTTTTACTTGTCTAAATACTATTTACTAATCCTGGAACTTTCTCTAATTGGTACTGCACTGAAAATGGGCTAATCCAAGTGGATTTTCTCAGTAAGCAAATACAGACAAAGAAAAAAACACGTAAACACTTTTAAATTATTATAAATGGTAATAGGGTGACAAGCAGGTATTTGTATGTCTGAAAAGGCGTATAAAAAAAAACACCTTTGACCTTTTTTTTTTTAACACAAAGGCAACAAAAAAATAAAAAATCTTTTTGGCTTATAGCACTGTCATTTGTTCTTTTTATCTACATTATACAATGTTTGATGTTCTTGTCTTTGGTACGTGTCTCCCAGCATAGTTGCAAATATGATTTTTCTGACTTTCCAAACCTTTTTCTTTTGATGTTCTCTTACCAAGACAGAGTTTCACCAAATAGCTATTCCACATAAGAAACCTGATATTTGAAAGTTTTTTTTTTTTATTTTTGCAAGAACTCAGGTGAGTGGATAATTATTCTAATAATTAAACAAATGTCTATTTGTAGGGCAAACCAGGCCTCAGAGGACTTCCAGGTGAACGAGGGGAAACTGGCCTTCCTGGAGATCATGTAAGTTTTTTATTTTTTTGTTCATTTTTTTTAAATGAGAAAACTATACATATATTTGATAAACTTTGTTTACATTATTTAACTATAATGTTACTCTATATATTTAATTTATTAAGGCGATATTTGCCATTAAAAGAGAAAAGAATATCTTTTTATTGGTGTTGATTTTACTATTGTATTTTATCACCCATCACAATGCTATGAAATATAAAATATTTTCTAGTGCTGGTATATGATTATTTTTTTCTTCTTGGAGTGTGTGTGTGTGTGTGTGTGTGTGTGTGTGTGTGTGTGTGTGTGTGTGTGTGTGTGTGTGTGTGTGTGTATGCCTGCTTAATCAATGTATACATAATAAGAATATATCTTGGAAATCAGTATGAATAAGGAATTTAAGGCTATGTCATGGAAAAATTACAGGTTCACCATTCTGCATGGCCAGTGTGTGTGTGTGTGTGTGTGTGTGTGTGTGTGTGTGTGTGTGTGTGTGTGTGTGTGTGTGTGTGTGTGTGTGTGTCTGTCTGTGTGTATGTGTCTGCATATCAATACATGTCATAGGGAGTTATGAAAATACACCAAACTTGCAATTCCTCGTGGTTAGCTAATACCTGTCTTATTCCACTAATGATACTCTTTTTAAGCTGTTCCCCATGTCAAGCCCTAATTACCTTTAATGGTGACAGCTCCAACAATATCACTACATCTTTCCTCTTTAGCTGTGTTAAATGATTATCCACTGGAAAGGGTAAATCATGACTTTTAAGGTCTGCATTCTTCCAGGTGGCCTTTTTGTTCTTTAATAGCCAGTAGGAAAAATATGAAAATGGGCAGCTTGTTTATGCAACTAGAGTTAATAAATGTATCCTATACTTATTTACCCTTCACAATGACTTGCTTCTCTGAACTGGGCTACAATGGAACACAAAAAAAATTTATTAGAGTTTTTATCATCTTAATTCTGTTTTGTTTGGCAGGTTCAGGGGCTAAAAGTCAAAAGAATAAAGTTTTTTTTTTTTAATTAAACTGGCTATTATCAGGCTCAGGCTTTGAACAGGTAAAAGTCACATTCAACTCCAGGAGCAGGGGTGTGGGAGGATACAGGTGTGCAGAGTATTCTGTGTAACTGTAAGACGTGGCCAGACACCTAGATATTGTATTACTCTCAGTGACCACTCAATTGATAATTCTGGGTCAAAAGCAATGGGCAAGACTGACATATCTGAAGAATTCATCGTATAACCTAAAATTGTGAAAGTCTCTTATAGAATTTTCTACAATGCCTTTAAATACCTAGAGGGTCTGTGAAAATTGTCTGCATGTTCCCATACTGATTAATAGTGAAAAGTTAAATTAGCCTCACTTCTACCTTCTACCTGATCTGTCAAGAGTTCTCTCAGGGCACTAGCAAGAGCTAACAGTGTCATGAGGAAGAGGTAACAATGTCAAGAGGAAGAGCTAACAATGTCACGAGGAAGACCATAAGTAGCACTGATTCTTATCTACAACTGGTGCATTTCAGAATCCAGCAGCTGAAACAACCTTTGTGGCATACTTGTTAGCAATAGATGTATAGTTTGAAGGAATACTGAGGCCATGCTCAGGATCTCATATCCCCCCAGCCTAGGACTTTTATTTCATTTCTATAATGTGTTTTGTCTTCCACAACATAATATACTGCTGTTGATATTGAACACTGAAGTACAGTCACATAGCGTGTTTGTTTCATTAAGAAGTCAATAGCTGCAAAAAATATTAAGGCAAGGGGACTTGTAAAGGGAAACAGTGTCAGTACACTGGCAGTGTTACCTGAACTGTTGCCAAAAATGTGCACAGTTTGCATTATTTTTGATACAAATAAGAAATATGTGGTAGCGAAAGGCATACATACTAAGAGAGCATAAGAGATAGCGTTGGCTATACAAGCAGCTAACTTCAGTAACTGGATGTTTTAAGAGCAAATTAGAAATATGGGAATTTCAGAGTACAGTTCCACAGGACAAGGTCGCAGAAACTGTTTCAGGGAATGACAAAAACTGAGACACAACTAATGAGGAGGAGAGTTATTTATGTCCTGCAGTGTCACCATTCTTGGCAGCTCTGGCTACTCCAGTTTTGCTTCACCTCTCAGAATAATTATGGATTGGGTTTTATGTTAGTCTTTGTTTCATGTTTGCAGCCTATGTCATAATGCTGAGATTGCTTTGTTTCCAATGTATTCCTGACTGCTGCTTCCTACTACATCAGGGAATGGTTGCCTATTCTCATACTTTTCTTGGTTCCTGTGCTATATGCTTGCTTCACAGTTTGTCTCCTACTACCACTTCTGAAAGTATGAAGTGGTCGGCCATGTTTGGGGGATTTCTGTGCTGGAGTTCAGGGATGTCACTAAGCAGCTTTAAGTTTTATTCACCTGGCTTCTGTTAAATTGCTGACTTGACTCCAGTTCCATTGCTTGGCCTCAGATATTTTGAAGTGAGAAGTACTCAGGAGAGTAGGCTGTCCTACACCTTGGAGTTTCTCTGCGATCAGTCGGTATTCTCTAAACTCCTGGTTAATTTAGGACAATATACTCCACTGTGATTCTAAACTTTGTTGTCTGAGCAACTGGTTTGTGGTGTGAAGTTTCAAGTGACTTGTTCAGTTTGACTTTCAAGTTGTTTTCTATCTCATGGTTGTTACTTGAAGTGACTTAGCAAACCTTAATGACAAAATATATTTGTGTCCTCTGGATTTTGAGATTTAGTTAGGTGTATAGAGTATATTAAAGCCAAGCTCAAAAATAATGAATTATGTTTGTTTCATTTGTAATTGTATGCATTAATGATCTGCCTTAGGTTTATTTAGGTGTATCTATTCATTATCATTTTCATCATCAACATTATGGGTGTATATTTTGATTCATGTATTTTTCTTAGAGCAGACAGCATTGGTCAAAAGTGCATTTTTGTAATATTTCTTAATTGTTTACCTGTTTTGAACTATTGTACTATCAACATACTTTAGAAAGTGTTTAAACATAACTACACAAATAAAAAATGGTCAACTGATACTGTGATACAAGTTTAGAGATACAAATAGCAAATGTAGAATACCTGCAGAAAAGAAGAATCCTAAAATAATGGCATGAAGTGCAGAAGGAAATGTAAAATGATGGAGCTTATACAAGGAGATTTACTTACATTCGATATAAGGAGAGGGAATGGAAGGAAGAGAAGTCACTTTGAGTAGCGACTGTGCCAGGACTAATGCTGGACGCAGCTAATCAGTTTCTGTTGAGATCAGTCAGTAATGCAATGCTCAAATAACCCTTTGCAAAAATGTATGGAAAGAAAAATGCTGTGCCTGCTGATATTCTTGAGGTGATAGATCAGTGTGGAATGGTATCTAGGAAAGTTTGTTATGAGACAACTTGTTAGAAAAAATGTCATGTGCAACAAGGGCAAGGATGCAAAAATACATGATGCACTGAATAGCTGGTACATTCTAAGGGGAGTACTGCAAAGGTGCAAATGGAACCAAGGCCTGCTGGTACATTCTAAGGGGAGTACTGCAAAGGTGCAAATGGAACCAAGGCCTGCTGGTACATTCTAAGGAGTACTGCAAAGGTGCAAATGGAACCAAGGCCTGCTGGTACATTCTAAGGGGAGTACTGCAAAGGTGCAAATGGAACCAAGGCCTGCTGGTACATTCTAAGGGGAGTACTGCAAAGGTGCAAATGGAACCAAGGCCTGCTGGTACATTCTAAGGGAGTACTGCAAAGGTGCAAATGGAACCAAGGCCTGCTGGTACATTCTAAGGGAAGTACTGCAAAGGTGCAAATGGAACCAAGGCCTGCTGGTACATTCTAAGGGGAGTACTGCAAAGGTGCAAATGGAACCAAGGCCTGCTGGTACATTCTAAGGGAAGTACTGCAAAGGTGCAAATGGAACCAAGGCCTGCTGGTACATTCTAAGGAGTACTGCAAAGGTGCAAATGGAACCAAGGCCTGCTGGTACATTCTAAGGAGTACTGCAAAGGTGCAAATGGAACCAAGGCCTGCTGGTACATTCTAAGGGGAGTACTGCAAAGGTGCAAATGGAACCAAGGCCTGCTGGTACATTCTAAGGAGTACTGCAAAGGTGTGCAAATGGAACCAAGGCCTGCTGGTACATTCTAAGGGAGTACTGCAAAGGTGCAAATGGAACCAAGGCCTGCTGGTACATTCTAAGGGGAGTACTGCAAAGGTGCAAATGGAACCAAGGCCTGCTGGTACATTCTAAGGAGTACTGCAAAGGTGCAAATGGAACCAAGGCCTGCTGGTACATTCTAAGGGGAGTACTGCAAAGGTGCAAATGGAACCAAGGCCTGCTGGTACATTCAAAAGAGATAACTGCAAAGGTGCAAATGGAACCAAGGCCTGCTGGTACATTCTAAGGGAAGTACTGCAAAGGTGCAAATGGAACCAAGGCCTGCTGGTACATTCTAAGGGGAGTACTGCAAAGGTGCAAATGGAACCAAGGCCTGCTGGTACATTCTAAGGGAAGTACTGCAAAGGTGCAAATGGAACCAAGGCCTGCTGGTACATTCTAAGGCGAGTACTGCAAAGGTGCAAATGGAACCAAGGCCTGCTGGTACATTCTAAGGAGTACTGCAAAGGTGCAAATGGAACCAAGGCCTGCTGGTACATTCTAAGGGGAGTACTGCAAAGGTGCAAATGGAACCAAGGCCTGCTGGTACATTCTAAGGGGAGTACTGCAAAGGTGCAAATGGAACCAAGGCCTGCTGGTACATTCTAAGGGGAGTACTGCAAAGTGCAATGGAACCAAGGCCTGCTGGTACATTCTAAGGGGAGTACTGCAACTAGTTTGTGGTGTGAAGTTTCAAGTGACTTGTTCAGTTTGACTTTCAAGTTGTTTTATATCTCGTGGTTGTTACTTGAAGTGACTTAGCAAACCTTAATGACAAAATATATTTGTGTCCTCTGGATTTTGAGATTTAGTTAGGTATATAGAGTCTATTAAAGCCAAGCTCAAAAATAATGAATTATGTTTGTTTCATTTGTAATTGTATGCATTAATGACCTGCCTTAGGTTTATTTAGGTGTATCTATTCATTATCATTTTCATCATCATCAACATTATGGGTGTATATTTTGATTCATGTAATTTTCTTAGAGCAGACAGCATTGGCCAAAAGTGCATTTTTGTAATATTTCTTAATTGTTTACCTGTTTTGAACTATTGTACTATCAACATACTTTAGAAAGTGTTTAAGCATAACTACAAAAATAAAAAATGGTCAACTGATACTGTGATACAAGTTTAGAGATACAAATAGCAAATGTAGAATACCTGCAGAAAAGAAGAATCCTAAAATAATGGCATGAAGTGCAGAAGGAAATGTAAAATGATGGAGCTTATACAAGGAGATTTACTTACACTCGATATAAGGAGAGGGAATGGAAGGAAGAGAAGTCACTTTGAGTAGTGACTGTGCCAAGACTAATGCTGGATGCAGCTAATCAGTTTCTTTTGAGATCAGTCAGTAATGCAATGCTCAGATAACCCTTTGCAAAAATGTATGGAAAGAAAAATGCTGTGCCTGCTGATATTCTTGAGGTGATAGATCAGTGTGGAATGGTATCTAGCAAAGTTTGTTATGAGACAACTTGTTAGAAAAATGTCATGTGTAACAAGGGCAAGGATGCAAAATTACATGATGCACTGAATAGCTGGTACATTCTAAGGGGAGTACTGCAAAGGTGCAAATGGAACCAAGGCCTGCTGGTACATTCTAAGGGGAGTACTGCAAAGGTGCAAATGGAACCAAGGCCTGCTGGTACATTCTAAGGGGAGTACTGCAAAGGTGCAAATGGAACCAAGGCCTTGTATTTTCTATGATATGATTCTGTGATAGCACATTGAGCAGAGCTGCCATGGGAGCATCAATATTTGTATGCCACCAGCTGATTGTATATATTTCACTGCAAAGGATATTTTCAGAGCTGAGTAAGGAAAGCATATTTAAACAAGAGCACCTATAGACTGAAATGGGAATGACAAGAGCTACCATCACTTCTGAGAGAACAGAATGAGCAAAAGTGGTGCCACAGAATATAATATAAAACCAAGGAAGGAACAGTGTGCTTAAGAGAAGTGGTGGTGACTGGAGACTGACGAGATATCTGTATGATGCACTTACAACTTAAAAAGTGAGATGGTACAATAGAGAGACAGGACAGAAATGTAGATAGCAATGGAATGGGACTGGAATGTACTAAAAGGAGCAGAAAAATGGGACTGCTAAGAACAATGGACTGTGCTATGATCTCAGCATAAATAAGGACATTATGCTAGTAGCATGATCATTACTCATTGACTGTCTGACAGCTAGGAGGACTAATGATGGTAACATGTATAGAAATATTACAGTACTTATACATTGCAATAGGTAGTGCCACCTTAACTCCTGCTGAGAATTAGCTGCAGTCAAAGGGGAACTAGCCCCACCTTGCTCCTACTTCAGAAGACTGAAAAACAAGACTGAATCTGAAAAGACTGAAAATTCAAAATACTGAATGATGGAATTTGCCTTCTCCACTGTTGTGCAATCTTGGAGTTGGTATATATAGCTAGTAGGGGGTGTGGGGGGATGAGGAGTGCAGGGGGTTTTGGCCTTTGCATTAATAATGTGTTCAGTATTTTGAATTTTCAGTCATTTGGGATTCTGTCTTTTGGTTTGTGAATCTTCTGAAGTAGACCCCTCCACCTTACAAATAGTATTATGGGAACACAGTCTGCAGATATTTTGAAACATCTGGTGCATATTTGCATACCATATTCAAAAAGAGTGACACCCAATGTCCAGTGCTGTTAATAATAGCCAAAAAAGTAGATTAATAATGTATAATGCTAATACAAGCGACACTGTGGAAAAGGCTGATGATGATGATGATGATGATGAAAATGAAGGAAAGAGTGAGGACTGAAGGAAAACAAAGTCTCAGTAGTTAATAGCTACTGCATGTGCACCAGATGCAGGATAGAACCAAGAAGATCAAAAGCAGAAGTAATGGAGGTCCAAAGAGGAGAACTGTAGTCATAAGCAGTTTTAATCTTCCTGCAGTGATCTGGGAGGGTGGGAAAATCTAGGGTAAGAAGGGAGAGAGGGAATAGCAGATGCTCTGGTGGAAGCTGATCTTGAAGGAAAAGTGAGGTCTCAAAGCAGGAAAAAACATGCAGAAGGTGAGATCCTAAACAAGGAAAAAAATACCCTTGAGCTACTCCTTGAAAGTGCAAGGAGTAATAGCAGCAGAGGTAACACAGCCACTGGCAAATGTTGATCGTTCCATTATAACTTCCCTTTCCTGGAGGAATTCTGGAAGAATAAAGCTTGGTTAACTACAGATGAACTCACCAAAACACAAAGTCAACCGAATAAACAGAAAATCTCAATGATTTTCTAGCCATCTATAGATTGACCCAGCTAATCACAAAATTTGACAGGAAATGTCAACCAACAGATGAAGAATAATAATTATAAGTTTTATTAAGCATTTTCATCTTGCAAATACATGGACTTCTTCAAAATAAATAACAGAAGTAAAAACACAGCCTTACATATTCTCTGTAATCACATGATCTAAGAAACCATACCCAAAAATATAAAATCAATACATTCTTTCATGAACGTTCAAAACCAACTGAAAAACTCATTTTTCAACCAATCAAAATGCAATTACTTCACAAACGATGTCATAACACAATGTAATTTTTTCATCAGCCCCACAGCACACTTTCCAGTCTTGCTTCTGAAATTCAACTTTCTAATTCGCCAGCTATCTTTACTCCCCATCTGAAGATATCGAAACTACTACATGTGTTCACTCCAGCACTTTAGTTTAAGTGCATAATTTCTTCCTGTACTGCTTCATAAACACAGACTTGCCCTCTTCCCTAACCTTTCCACCTCCAGGCCTTCCAACTACCAAGCCAGGCTTACAATAGACAACAAACATGACCAACTAATACAAGACATTTTCTCTTACGTTCCTACTTTTTTGCCTCTCTTCTCAAGCATATTCTGCCCTATATTTGGAATCTATTTCTCATACAGCATGGTTTATTCTATTATAATGTTTCACACAGTTTTCAGCTTCTCTCTCCACCTCAGCCTCACCCCATGTACTTTATCCTTTCGTACCGTTTCCACTCAGAATTCCATCCCACAGTACTCTCATTTTCTTGTTGTACATGGTGAAAACCTGATGCATTATATGTATTTATGGGATCTATATCAGTTAATCTAACTCTTATTTAACAGAATACCTCATCTAACCTTTTTAATCGAACATCCTTTTTATCAAAGCCTGTAATCATCGAAGATAATCTTATCAAATTATTTTTGTTGGCCAACATCTGGAACATATTGTAAGCTGTAAAAAATAGTTTTACTTTTGTAATCAATTAGCAGTGTTGCATAATATTATTTGAATTATAGTATAACAAAACAGTCATAAATTATATTGCAGTGTGTCTCCGATTAAAACATATTTATTTATTTAAAAAATGGCTTGTATTAATATAGTATGTGGCAATATCTGCAGTAGAAAGTCCCACCTAAACCCTGGCCACCTTCCAATAATCAGTGAAAGTTAAGTAATATTCATACCAATAGTGGCATAAATATTCATAGTCTATTCCTAGTTTCCCCTTTCCATCAATGTAGTGCAATCTTGGAGTTGGTATATTTAATTTGCAGGGCATGTGGGGGCCTGCAAAAGTGTAGGAAAAAAGTGGTTAAAATGTTTAGGTTTTTAATTACTGAGGCTATACCCACTTCTGAGCAGAATGGTTTGCAAGGTAGTATAGTAATATAAAGTTGGGTAAATGTTAAAATTAAAACTAATAAAAGTGTACCTTTTTATTTTTATTTCAGTAATTTTTTTTAAATATTTAATTTTAAAAAGGCGATGTTTTCAGTTTGTAAATAGTCCCGTTTTACAGAGTCATTTAGTGATGTCAGACTTGTAGTTTTGTTAGGTGGCCAACCAGAATAATTAGATGTTATTTAGTTCAATGATTAAACACTTCAGGAAATAGTATCTTCGATTTAAAAGGTACAATGAAGAGGTATTTGGTTAAATAAATTCCAATTAAATGATATAGACCCATATTTATGTACATGATAATTAATTATCCCAAACACTGTTCTTCCATTTGATTTTATGGTGAAGAGTAAGATTCATAGTGTATTAGCAGAACTAAGATTAGACAATGTTTTCCTACTGTAATAGCTAAACAGTCTGACGCCTGACTTTGTACTGCATAATTCATTAACATCAGTGTTACTTAAATGGTTCTGAGTTCTCCCTACCCTGGATCCTGAATCCTGAATTTATTGTGTAACCTACTCATTATATGACTTTGTACTTTGTTTCCTGGTTGTAAACCCTGTCCTGGGAATGAACATGGTCCATTTGAATCAATGTTCTATCCCAGTTAACAAATACGTAAATAAAAATTTAGCAACATAATTTTTGGGGATAGCAAAGACCCTCAAGGCCCAATCTATGGACAGAATATCTCCTACATCTGTTCTCTGTTATGACAAACTCTGAGGTTGCCACACCTAGAAATAAGCTATGATCCATGGCTAATAAACTGCCCATTCATTGGCTAGTCCTGACTGCATGGGTTTCAGAAAGTAGGTCTGAGACCGAGCAATGTAATGCCATTCTGAGTCATACTGGAAGACAGAGATCTGGAAGTAGGAAATTAGTCTTTGGTTGGTTGGGGAATGCAGTTAAAACAATATAGATGGATAGCGTGAACTGACAACAGTAGAATATCTGGGATACTACATTAAAAATAAGTCAGGAAGGGAATAAGCTCAATAAAATATGGGAAGAAGAGACAGCAAGTATGACTATTGTAAAAAATAAACTATGCTATCAGTGAAAAGAGTAAAGTTTGCAGAATAAAAGTAATCAAGGAAAATGTAAGAACAAAGACTATGAGAATGCCTCAAAAATAGATTACTTAAAGTGAGAAAAGGACTGAAAAACACAGAAGGGATGAGTGAAAGATTGAGGAAAAAAGAAAATGTGAAAGTGCTGGAGATCGTGAAAAATTATAGTGTGATTATTGAATGAATTCTTCATGTCTAGAGTTACACAGATGTGGTCAGAGAAAGTACATGCACAAAGAACTAAAGAAGGAATAGATGGGGAAAGGGCCACTTGGAAGGGTGACTGGAGAAATAGTAGCATGAGCATAAGAGTCAGCAAGTGGAGGTGCAGTGGCCAGATGAGCTACCTCCCAAGGTGTTAACATAGTAAGTGCATGGAGAACCACTAGTAAAACACCATGTTCTGTCTATAGTGACCATCTGATGTCTAAAGATAGGTAAGTGATGATGGTGTCATCTCTGCATTTGGGCGGCAGTGTCTAGGAAAGAGCGTGTAACCATAAGCCTGTTAGCCATATTCATATTCCAGGTAAAGTCATGCAGAAGTCTCTGTATGACAGTCAGGTGAAGTCCCTAAGGTTTAACTCTGTGTAACACACTACTAGAGGTTGTTTATTCTGTGTAACAGGCTAATAGAGTTACTAAACTATTTGAAACAGACTGGTAGAGGTTTTTATTCTATGTAACAAATTAGATGTGAGCCTGAGTTCTGTGCATCAGTCTGGTGGAGTCCATGGAAGCTTTATGACAGACTAGTGTGGTCCCTGAATTCGTGTAGTCCCTGAATTCTGTGTATTAGACTTTTACAGTTCCTTAACTCTCTGTAACAGACTGGTCAAGACCCTGAACTGTCTGCCAGACTGGTGCAGTTCACAAACTCTCTGTAACATACTTGTCCCATCCGTGAACTGTCTGACAGACTGGTACATTTCCTTAACTCCCCATAACAGGCCAGTCAAGTCCCTGGACTGTCTAATATAGACTGGTGCAGTCCCTTAACTCTCTGTAACAGACTGGTCAAGACCCTGAACTGCCTGACAAACTGGTACAATTTCTTAACTCTATGTGATAGACTGGTACTGTTCTTTAACTCTATGTGACAGACTGGTGCAGTCCCTGAATTCTGTGTGACAAACTAGTGGAGCTCCTGACCTCTGTGACACAATACTAGTGAAGCCCCCTAGCTCTGTGTTTCAGTCTGCTGCAGTCTTTGAATGTTGTAAGGGTGTAGTTCCTGAATTTTATGTCACATATTGGTTAAGACCCCAAACTCTGTGTCACATAATGGTGAAGCCTCTAAACCCTATGTAACAGACCGTTGAAGTCCCTGTATTCTTTGTGTGGAGTTCCTGAATTCTGTGTAATAGACCAGTGAAGTCTTTGAATTCATTGTGACAGTCTGGCAAAGTCCCTAAATTCTGTGTCACATACTGGTTAAGTCTCTATTCTCTGTGTCACAGTCTGGTGAAATCCCTGAATTCTGTATAACAAACTGGTGAAATCACAACATTTTATATGATAGACTGGAAAATTTCCTGCATTCTTTTTAACAGAGTAGAGGAGTTTCTGAACTCTGTATAATGCACTTGTGAAGCCTCTGCAATATCAGTAACAGGATGGTCAAGCTCTTAAATGTCAACACTGATTCTATGACCAGTGACAATAGTTTCAGCTAGTGTAGGGTTCCCAGTCACATTGATTCAGTTCCTTGACTGTGTAGCCAGTAAGCTGAATAGAAGAAACTCAGTTGGTGCAGTATATAAATGCTTTAAAAAGGCATCTGACACATTGTTTACTGCTAGGTTGGTAGGAAAATGAAAGTACCTAAAGACAGGACCTAAAATGGTGAAGTCAGTTGCAAACTGACAATCTTTTAGGAAGCTGGGGGTGGTTATTAGATGGGAACAGTCAGTTCAGGGCAGCAAACAGTTTCTTCCTGTTAATTATCATGCTGCTTTCTTTGGGGGGGGGCTTAATAAAATTTCATGGTGGAGACACAAGAACTGGTGTAATAGCTATAGACAAGACTAGTTTGTAGAAAACGTGTTAGAGGCAGTGAGTGACAGGTGACAGATAAGATTTAATGTACAAAAGGAGTAATGTTATGTATTTTGAAGGGGAAACCTATAAAATCATACAGGCTTTGTGGCTGACGTTAAAAAGGGTGGAGAAGTGAAAGTGTTTGTGATAACAGATGTAAGCTGAGTCATGTCATGCAGTGTAAAAAGGCAGTGGTGAAGGTCAGAAAAAGATACTGGACTGAAAGGTATGTGGAGTGGTTTGCAGAACCTAGACACATCTTCCATCAGTTATATAAAGTTCTAGAAAGCCTGTGTCTGGAGAGCTGTGTGCATTTGTGGGGGAAATGCAGACAAAAAGAACTCTGAATGATACAAGTTATTAACTACTGAAGTTACATCCTGGCCAAAACTTCAACCCTAACCCCTCTCCCAATAACTCTCCACTTGAAACAGCAAAAAACTTCAACTCTTATTTCAGAGTTAGCATAGTATCCCTAAACAAGGATTCCCCAATATCTAATCCCAACCCAACACAATAACCAAATATCACCACATCCACTTTTACCTTCAAACCTGTTCCCACATACTATATAAAACTATTTTAAACAAACTCAACCCATGCTCTACTTCAGCTGATGACCTTCCAAGTGAGTACCTTAAAATAGTAGCTATTAGCACTGACTAACCTGTCTCAGTCCTTATAAATAATTCAGTCCATGAATCCCACATTCCACCTCTCTGGGAAAAATCACACATTATTCCTCTACACAAAGGAAGACATTCAATCGACATTATTAAATTTTGACCTATAAGAATCTTATCCCCTGCTCCAAAATATCTAAAAATGTATTTTTAAGCAATTGCTAAACTATTCCCTGCAGGAAGAACTCATATTCCCTACACAGCATGGCTTCCATCCCTCCCATTCTACTAACACTGCACTTCTAACCTTTATAGATACAGTCAATAAATCTCAAAATAATGTCAAACTAGTCTCCTTCTTATTTCTAGACTTGTCTAAAGCCTACAACAGTTTGTCACAGCAAACTTCTATTTCAAATGTCTTCACTGAGTCTATCTCAGCCCACCCTTTTGTGATTCCAAAGCTACCTGTTCAATAGCTATCAGTCAGTAAATTGATACTCCACCCTCTTTGAAAATGGGCACCTACCCAGTCAGACTTCTCATTAATCAAATGTCACTAAATAAGTAAATATGGGCTTAGGTACAACCAGACCCTTATGACACTGACCCTGCGTACATTAGAAAAGATACGGAAAGGAGAGGATAGACATATTTTTGACACACCCCAATATTCATGAGAAGTTGAGGGAATGGGCCTAAAGAAGAAGACTATAAGAAGAGAAAAGAAGTAGAATGAAATGGCCGCTACAATTTAATGCATTCATTTTGAAAAAGCCTTCATAATTTGATACAAAATGTTATGCTGCATTCTTCTGAAATTACTTTAAGTACCATTTCCATACAGATATTTTGAAGGAGGATGAACAGAATATGAAATCTCCCATCTTCAATATCAACAAAGTAGCCATGAATTAAGAAACAAATCTCCCACAAAGAAATCAAGTATGTCAAGGATTACATCCACTCAGCACACCATATATATGGAACCAGTGCTCCTTGAATCACCTTTATAGTCTCAATCTGACATCCCAGTAGTCTTTAACTAAGAATAAAAAAGTTAGTGGCAGTCTAATTCATCACTAGTTATATTTTCTTGTAACTGGTAAGTCTACATGGCTAATGGAACTGAAAATGACATGTTCACCCCTTTGTTGATTCGATTGCCTGTCTTTCCAGTAAATGCCATTTCAGTCAAGTTCCTTCTGTGAATGGGTTTTTCTAATTTCATTTTTTATTAGTCATAAGACTTCCATTGATAGATAAATCTACACCCAAAAACATTGTTGAATATGGGCATTAGTTATATTTTGAATAAATTCACTAACCCCATATTAAGTAAATAAAACAGGATGGCCTTTAAAACATATATATATATATATATATATATATATATATATATATATATATATATATATATATATAAATCATACATAAAAATATTTAGAAAATGTTAAAGCTAAATTATGAACATCTGCTTTGTTAGTCTGCAGGTATCCTAATTCATAACCCGTGTTATTTGCACTGTGATCATCGAATTATGATATCTCTTAACACTGGTTAGAATATCATTTCTCTTAGGCATATTTTATGATCCTGTATTTTTCCATGACAAAGCCTTAAACTTCTTTCTTATTCATAGTTATTTCCAAGAAATCTTCTTATTATGTATACACTGATCAAACACAATTTTTCAGATCCCATACACAATTAAATGCTATCTCAACAATAAACAGTTTTGTATAACAATAAATAAGATTCATGCAGCAAAAGCATATTAACTAGTAAATCTATTTGTATTTATAAAACACAAGTCAAAATATAGTGTTCTATTATACTGCACACACATATATCTGTGTGTGTGTGTGTGTGTGTGTGTGTGTGTGTGTGTGTGTGTGTGTGTGTGTGTGTGTGTGTGTGTGCGTGTGTGTGTGTGTGTGTGTGTGTGTGTGTGTGTGTGTGTGTGTGCGTATGTGTGTGTGTGTGTGTGTGTGTGTGTGTGTGTGTGTGTGTGTGTGTGTGTGTGTGTGTTCTTGTACTGGAGTATTGTCATTCTTTGTGTCCTGTACATTTTCAATATTTTGTGATTCAGGATTTAGAGTTTTCAGGATTTTGAATTTTCAGGATTTTGAGTTCTGGGTTATGAAGTTCAGGATTGCGATATTTCAGGATTCCACTATGTAATCCCAAAATACTGAAAACCCGAATTTCAGTATTTTGAAATTACATAGCCAAAAATATTTGAAAACTGTACTGTATGACACAACAACTTTACTCTCACTGGATTAGACAAGAACAGGCTGACCATGAGTTGCATATCTGCGGTCAAAATCCAAGATGTCACTAAGGCCCTGAGGATGCTTAGGATTCCAAATATGATTATAACATAATGGTAGCCCATTTTAAATTTGATGACATTAGCTGATCCAACTTAACAGATACGCAGAGAGACATGACAAAATTTACTGTGCATGTCTTAGAAGCAAGAAAAATACTGGTCTTGAGTAACATCTTCCCTTTGTGAAGAATCATGCCTAACTATCAGGAGAAGATAAATGGCTTCAACAAGGGGATAACTAGTTGCTGTAATTCAAAGGGGCTTCATTATGCATCAACCTAGAATAAGATGATAGATAAGGTATCCTGCTTCTGCAAGGAAAGTTTATAACTCTTGTACCAAGGTTTTTGCATACTGGTGAAACAATGTCTGCTCTAACAATGTATTTTTTAAGACAGGGGCTGCTTATTAGACATTACAACAAAGCAATTTTACATTCAGACAATATCAGAATTTGAGGAACTCCTGCAACATGAATGTATCCATAGTTGTGTAGTTCATGAAACATGGTTCCATTCCACTGAAGACATTCCTTCTACACCAGTGTTCAGTACCTATCATGTTTTCACATGTAAGAGCAAGCATGTGGGGGTATCTCTTTTTTTTGTCAGGAACCTTATCACCTGACATTGTATTATCTGTTATCCCAATTTAGAGATCCTAGGATTATAAATCATGTTTGACAAATCCAGCTATTTGTATAATTTCCTCCTACAGATCTCCATCTAAGAAAATCAAGGGTCTTAAAGCCCCTAGCTACCCTGACAGATTACTTTGACTATCCTTCTTCCCAGTGACCTATGTCTAGTCTTCCATGCAATGAAGGAACAAGCCCAATTTGACCTCCTGTGCTTTACCAGGATCAGTAGCATCTGAACCTCCCATACAAAAGACTTTAAATTACACTAACAAATTAACACTAGCTGGAGAAGTAGGTTCATAAACCAATGTGGTCACCACACGTGGAACAAACCTACCTTACATATCCAACATAACAATATAATAGCTATTGTCAAAGCCAGTTTAGATGAATGGACAGGTAGTCACAAATTCACCCCAGGAAGCCTTGTCTCTCTTTCCAAATAAACAACATATCAGGAAAACAAGTAGACAATATTTTATATTTATTTGGTTTCCCAATAAACCCAGAATAGCATCTTCTCACTACATAAGACCTTGTCTTCATGACAGAATTAATTTCCCTGATGCTGATACCCATATAAAAGCATCAATCTTCAAAATAATACTAAATTGGATTGACCCTAATTATAAATCCAGTTGAAAAACTTTACATTTAAGCCTTCTTAATAATGAGAATAATATATTATGTAATCATAACGTAAGCAATTTAGATTTTTTTGGCATTTTCTTTGTAATAGAATTCAATAATGCCTTTTCCCCTACAGACTCAAACTACCTGGATTCCATACAAAAATCCTTTGGAAATGTGGTTCTCTCTAATACAGATGTTAAAATCTGGTTTGAATCCATAATACCTTTTAGCATCACAAACATGTTTTTCAATAAAATTCATAACCAATTCATAATCATACACTTGTGGCTCAGGAGATCAAGAATTTCATTTGCTGGTATCATTATTTTAAAGAATTAAAATCTCAAGAAATTCAATAACTTATTAAAGAATTTGACTTAAATACTCAGGACTGGTTATTACTACAAATAGTGAAAACTCATGCTAATGAACTATATCTATCATTCTCACTTTAAATAAAAAAATACATTTTATCTATGAAAACAAATACAACAAATCAAAAATTGATAACTTAATCTCAAAACTTTACAAAATATTTATTGAATATAAAACAAATTTAAATATTCAATTCTGGAATCACATAACTTTTGGACATGCGTTCCAATTTACTTCTCATGGTAAATCTCAATTGCTTTTATCTATCAAACATACTTCTTGGTTCCAGTATTGGCATACAGTTACTTGGGAAATTTGTACAGAGTCTTCTTAACATCAAATAGAATAGCTAAAATAATTGGTAATAATAATAATATAGTGTGTTGGAGATGCCTAAAGGAATGTAAGACTGATGTTTTCTTTGACTGTTCTTCACTGAGCTTATTTTTTATTAAAATAGACTATTTAAAACCTTCATTTTCTGATAACTTCTCATTATCTAAGTTCATGATTTTATTCACTGTAAATGAAAGGGATGATTTTAATTTAATTTTTTTCTCTTATGGACTATCCTGCAGTAGCAAGGACATGTATCACCAAAAAGTAGAGAATATCTACACCACTATCTTTTGAGGACTTTCTATCCCACTTGGAGAGACCAATGTCAAAGAACAAAAAATTCACCCTAACTTATTCACTAATAATCCTTGGACAAAAGTGATATCTCTTATTGAATTTTATCAACTGAATTCTGTCACCATCACTTAAAAGATTCTAAGGAGTTGTAAACTGGACAATTTATTGTTTTCTTTCTTTTTTTTTTTTTTGAACAGATGCAGCTATAACATTATCATCTTGTTTTCAGGCCATGTACATGTTGTAGATACTTTCTCATTATTTCTCATTTGTAATTTCATTATTTACTATTTACAATACATTTTTCTACGTCTGATGATATATTATTGGTCATTTGAAAAATGTAATAAAGCTTTTTGAAAAAAAAAAAATTCACCCCAGGAATCATCTGCATGTTCCTGTAAGACAAAAGAAAAGAAACATTAGTGGTGTTTAAGGGCTAGGCCTTCTATGGTCCCAGTAATTGTGTGCCTAGTAACCTTCTATGTGCCTATGTTCCTTTGTTTGTTAACAGTCATGACTAGCTTAAGAGTAAAAGTAGATACAACTGGGGAGTTCTACACTAACATATTAATGCTTGTTGGACATAACATCACAACATGCGGTATACTGATTGACATGTTTGTCAGTTTCTGTTAATTAATATCTGAAACATTAAGGCAAAGTGCCTTATAAATACATATCGCTCTAGAATGCTACAGTGTTTTGGCAACAACTGTATTTAAGTTTCTAACGACCATATCTTTGACAAGGTGCAGTGGAATACAACACATTTATCCTATTAATATTTTTTTATTCTTAGGTGATAAATGAATATAACAATTACTGTGTGACATAATATAACATAAAAAGGATGTTGAAATAATACACATATTGACTACTTCAGTAAAACTGAACAACCTAGCTGCTATTTTAGTTTGCTGTACAGATGACAATTGTGAATCTAAAAATGGATCTTCACACTCAAAATGTACAGTAAAGTAATTAAAACTAATGCCTTAGACATGTATTTTTTGTTTTAGAATTTTATTATAAAAAAGGTGATGTGAAAAAAGAACTTCAATGATCTTTACAGTTTGCAGTAAATTAATGCAGTTATGACATTAGTGTCTTTCAGCAAAGGATGTTTACATACAGACATTATATTTGGTGACACTACAGCCAAATGTGAAAAGGTTTGGAAGTAAAATCAGTATGAGGAGACAAAAATACTATTGATTGATAAGAAGGGCAAAAATAAAACCATTATACTGCATGCACTTCCAAACACACACACACACACACACACACACACACACACACACACACACACACACACACACACACACACACACACACACACACACACACACACACACACACACACACACACACACACACACACACACACACACTGCAAGTAGAAATTATTTCAGAACAGGGCTGGCATACAGTATTTTGAGCACAAACTTGCAAGTAATTTTTGTTCTTCTTTTTCAGGGAGAACCAGGACTAAACAGTGAAGTTAAAGGAAAACCTGGTGAGAGAGGCAAACCAGGCCCAATGGTAAATAATTTTGATACATTATTGCAACTTAACATATGAAGACATATTATAGGGTTACAGTAGCTGGCTGAATTTTCACTTCTATGAAAAGCTACATTAAAGACTGCACTTTATTAGCTTTACAGCTGGGGATGTGAGATCTTAACAATGAAAATATGAGAAGAGGATATTTCAGTGAAACCATCTGTGCTAGAATTGTTTTGCCAAGCGCATCAAAACCAAAAAAGTCCAAAAGTCCTTTGTCTCTAAGACAATACAGTTTTTATTTTTATTTATTTATTTATTTATTGGCAAGATGAAGAGACCCTAGGAGACCTAAGAGCTGATTCTATTAATTATTAATGGTATAGGAGGTACAACCGCACTTGGCTAGGATTTGCCCTTTGCAGAAAAGCAAAATTAAGTGATTCATAGCAGAATGCAGATTCTTGTCAGACAGCAGAGTTTACAAGCACAACTGCTTGACAAAATATAAATGTGAAGCTAATATTTTGTCAACTGGCCCATGTTTACAAAAGTACATTTCAAGAAAAGGATTAAATACATGTTTTGATATTTGGTGTTCCAGAGTATTATAGAAAAAAATACATATAGCATTTGTTGTAAAATAGTTTTATTACTAATGTCTAATGTCAAGATCTTTTCCCAGTTATTCAGGTATTTGTAACCCAAAATTGCAATCATTACAGCATGCAATGTCCCATCACTCTGAATAAATGCACTGTGACACACCAATTATTTGTAAATAAAACGGGAAAAGGGAGATTAATCACAAGAACAACTAGAACTGCAACCTGTGCTATACTGATTTTTGGCACTAGTATCCACAATGGTATCCCCAAAATAATCTTGCAATACCATTTATAGACATACAAAGCATAGCCTGTTGCAATTTAACTATTGCTTGCAATATAGTTACTTTAATGTAATCATGGAAGCTATTACAGGGTGCACCTGTCTGTGTTGGTAGCTTCTTAGAGTCACACATTTTGTAGCTCAGATGTGAAGACTTCAGAAACGTTAATAAATAAGGCATAATTTCAGTACTGAGAAAAGTGAAAACTCATAGGTTTATTTTGTGCAGCTCTTGTTTTCAACAACGCAATACAAATGTTTCATGTAAATAAATGGGTCGCTGTGGCGGTGCAGCAGTTAGCGCTGTCGCCTCACAGCAAGAGGTTCTCCAGTTCATTTCTCAGCTGGGGTGCCTTCTATGTGGAGTCTGTATGTCTTTCATGCGGTCGCAGATTCTTGGTTGGAGTGCCTTCTATGTGGAGTCTGTATGTCCTTTGTGCAGTCACATGAGTTTCCTCTGGGTGCTCCGGTTTCCTCCCACATTCCAAAGACATCCAGTAAGCAGACTGGACACTCTAAATTGGCCATAGGTGTGAGTGAGTGTGTGTGTGTGTGTGTGTGTGTGTGTGTGTGTGTGTGTGTGTGTGTGTGTGTGTGTGTGTGTGTGTGTGTGTGTGTGTGTGTGTGTGTGTGTGTGTGTGTGTGTGTGTGTGTGTGTGTGTGTGTGTGTGTGTCTGAGTGAGTGGTACAAATGAACTACCATGGCAGGGCTAGCCACCCACTGGTGTAAACCTTGGCTCAAGATGATTGTCACTGTTGTAGTGACACCCAACCCCATGTACAAAATGGGAAAAGGGGCTGAGGATGGATGGAAACTGATTCAAGAAGAAGGTCTTATATTCCATATTTGCCAGTTGTTTCTTTGGCAAAAATTACATATTCTTATTTAACAAATATTCTTTAGAGTTGAAGGTCCATTTGTGTTACTTAGAGAGAACTTTATTATTGTTTTCTTTCTTTATTCCTTTCAATCCTTCCTTTCTTGCCTTACTTCCTTGCTGCCATAACTTAAATCATAGGGTAAAAGTCCTGTAAAACACAAACTTTGCTGTCACTTAACACAAGACATAATTATAATACGATGTCTCTGCAGGCAAGTGTAAATGGCATATGTCTGTTGTCACATCATAGCACATACCAAGTATCTAGATTTTGCGCTGATATTTTCAGGATAAAACAGTGCCCCCATGTGTCCAGTTTTTTAAAATGCTTTCTTTTGTTCAGCTTCTTTTTCTTTCGGCTGTTCCCATTAGAGGTCGCCACAGCAGATCATCTGTTTCCATTTCTTCTTGTCCTCTGCATCTTGCTCTGTCACACCAACAACCTACATGTCCTCTCTCACCACATCCATAAACCTTATATTAGGCCTTCCTCTTTTCCTCTTACCTAGCAGCTTCATCCTTAGCATCTTTTTCCCAATATACTCTGCATCCCTCCTCAGCACATGCTCAAACCAACGCAATCTCTGGCTTTGTCTCCAAACTGCCCAACCTGGGCTGACCCTCTAATATACTTATTTCTAATCCTGTCTACCCTCGTCACATCCAGTGCAAATCTTAACATCTTTAACTCTGCCACGTCCAGCTCTGACTCCTGCCTTTTTGTCAGTGCCTCTATCTCCAACCCATATAACACAGCTGTTCTCACTACCCTCTTGTAGACCTTCCCTTTCACTCTTACTGGTACTTGTCTGTCACAAATCACTCCTGACACTCTTCTCCACCCACTCCATCCTGCCTGTACTCTCTTCCTCACCTCTCTTCCACACTCACCATTACTCTGAACTGCTGATTCCAAGTACTTAAATTCATCCACCTTCGCCACCTCTACTCCCTGCGTAGTCACCATTCCTCTATCTTCCCTCTCATTCACACACATATATTCTGTCTTAGTCCTGCTGACCTTCATTCCTCTCATCTCTAGAGCATATTCTACCTCTCCAGGGTCTCCTCCACCTGTTCCCTATTCTCACTACAGATCACAATGTCATCTGCAAACATCATAGTCCACAGGGACTCCTGTCTGATCTCATCTGCCAACCTGTCCATCACCATTGCAAATAAGAAAGGGCTCAGAGCTGATACTTGATGTAATCCCACCTCCACCTTAAATGCACCTGTCACTCCCACTGCAGATCTCACCGCTGTCACACTACCCTTATACATATCCTGTACCACTCTTACATACTTCTCTGCCACTCCCGACTTCCTCATACAATACCACAACTCCTCTCTAGGCACCCTGTCATATGCTTCCTCTAAATCCACAAAGACACAATGCAACTCCTTCTGACCTTCTCTCTACTTCTCCATCAACACTCTCAGAGCAACAATCGCAACTGTAGTGCTCTTTCCTGGCCTGAAACCATACTGCTGATCATTAATCATCACCTCCCTTCTTAACCTATCTTCCACTACTCTTTCCCAGCAAGTCTGAATATTCTGACTGTTTCTTTTAGCTGAAATGTTAAGACAGAATGCATGAGACTATTTATAGGTAAGTCGTAACTGAAGATGCTACACATTTTCTCTGAAATTAATATGCCTACATTGTAACAGTAACATTCCTTGGGGTATTAACATGTTAGTGGTATTTTAATAAATTTGGGGTTATGACTCTAGGGCCATTAGCCTACTAACCACCTATGAAGGTATGAACTAAATAAGATATAACAGGAGCACATTTTATGTGTGTCAGTGTAGTGTTTTATTATTATTATGTTTCTACCATGAGGAGTGTGCCTCTGCATACTGTATCCTCTGGTCCATGCATCTACACAGTGGCAGCATGTGTCCCCAATGCCTGTGGTCCATGGGTGCAATACCCAGTACTCCCAGTATGTGGCACAAAAGTAGCATGCCACAGCTATCTCCTGTTCCCCTAGGAAGAGTCCTCATGCCAGCTTATTTATTTATTTATTTAGCTAGTTAGTTCATTTACTGGGAAATTCAGACTGGACACAGGTCTTTTTTCAGCGGTGGCCCTGGGAGAGAAGCTGCACATAGCAGTCAGTAAAGCATAGCACAAGAGTAATGTGATAACAATAATGGAGTAGCACAACCAACACTTTTACAGGGCAAATTATTTACATTAATTGAATATACAATATAAAGAACCAATGTAGGAGTTACACAGAAATAGAGGATTTAGCATCGTTAATATGTGGAGGAAAGAATTCGAGCAGGAGACAGTTGTGTGTGTTTGTGGGGGGCGGGGGGTAGGGGTGAAAAGTATAAAAAGGAATTAGTCGGGTTTGGAGCAAGGGCATAGCCAGTGTGTTTTTAGATGAGATTTAAGTGTGGTCTTGAATTCGTTGCTAGAAGGTAGTGTGGTTATAGAGGGGGGAAGGTTGTTCCATAGTCTGGATATGGCGCAGGAGAATAGAGCATCACCTGCTGAGTTTTTGGCTTTGGTGATAAGAAGTAGGCTTTTGATGTTGGAACGTAGAGGTCTAGTGGAACTGTAGGGATGGAGGAGGTTTTGATGGGATGGGGTTTTAAGAGAATGGTTTACTAGTTTATGAGCAAGTGAGAGTTGATTAAGGTGAAGAAGTTGGGGGAGTTCAAGCCAGTCAAGTTCCATAAGGGAGATGCAGTGGTGGCAGCAATAAATTGCTCCAGTGACAAATTTTGCAATTTTATTGTAGCAAGCTTCAAGCTTGTTTAGGTTTGTCTGTCTAAGGTTGGTGAGTATGGGAGAGGTGTAGAGTAATGTGGAGATTAGTTGGGAATTTGCAACAGAAATTCTGGCTGTCTTGGTGAGGTAATGTTTGTTTCTATACAGTGTGTCTTGCTTTCTCTGTACTTTTTTATGGTAAGAGATATGTGAGTGTCAAATCTGAGATTGTTGTCAATCTCCACACCAAGCAGTTTGGTCTAATCTACTGGAGAGATGACTATAGTGTCTTTGGCTATAATATTAAAGTGGGGAGTTTGGGTAGGTTTGGTGGGTTGGAAGATAAGGAGTTTAGTTTTGCTTGGATTCAGAAGCAGTTGAGCATTGGATAACCAGCTTTCAACAGATGAGAATGATTCCTGTGTGATCGTTTGGAGTTCTGGTATAGTTGGGGCCGAGCAGATGAGGGTGGAGTCATCTGCATACTGTATGAACATAGCGTGCATTGTGGCAGTATGTAGGTTATTGGTGAAAAGGGAAAAAAGTAGGGTGCCAAGGATGGAGCCTTGGGGGACACCGAGTGTAACAGGAAGTCGTGGAGATAGGTTGTCTTTCCAAACAAGTGATTGTTGATGACCAGTTAGATAACTGTGGAACCAATCAGTGGCTGCTTGGGAAAAGGAAAGGTTAGTGAGGATAGAGATTAGTATTTTGTATGAGACCATGTCAAAAGCCTTTGATAGATGCAGAAATACAGCAGTGGAAAACATGCCATTGTTTTTATGATGATGGATAGTGTTTGTGAAAGAGAGCAAAGCGGTAGTTGTACTGTGATATGGTCTGAAGCCATGCTGGGTGCTGGAGAGAAGGTTAGTAGCTAAGAGATAGTTTAAGACTTGAGTGTGTATGCATTTCTTGGAGAGTGGAGAGAGGATGGCAATAGGACGGTAAATGGAAAGATCGGTGGAGGAGATGCCTTTATGGAGGGGAATGATGTGTGATCTTTTCCATAGTGTGGGGACATAGCTTTCTGATATTGAACGACTGATTAAGATGGAAACTGGATATGCTAGAGCATCAGCTGCTATTTTTAGGTATTCTGCGGGGAGATTGTCAGCTGCCAGTTTTGTGGGTTTAAGTTTTGCCAGACGTCTCTTGATATAGGAGGTGGGTACTGAGATGAAGGAGAAAATGGGGGGTAGTGCATTTGGTTTGGGTGTGGGGGGTGGAGGGCTGTGCTGTTTGGCTAAAGTCAGGATGGTTTCAGTGAAGTGTTTATTGAATGAGTCTGTAATACTGCTGGAGGTGCTGGAGGAGGGGGGTATGGTAGGTGAGGGAGGGTCTACCTTACCTGGGTGGAGGATGGAGTTTATAGTGGACCAGAACTGCTTGGGATCGTGGTGGGAGGAGCTTAGAGTGGACTGATAGTATAGGGTTTTATCAATTTTTCTTTGCTTTTTAGCCTTATTGCGCATCTGTAGGAAAGACTGCCTGGAGGAGGGGGGTTTTGTTAGATGCCATTGTCCCCAAGCCTTATCTCTCTGTTTCATTAGTTCCCTGGTGCTTTTTTTAGCTGTGGGGAGTTCTGGGTTCTGTCTCTAGCATTTCTTATGGGGGCATGGGAGTGTAGGATGTTTAGGAAGGTGCTATTGAAGAAATAGACAGCTTTGTCTAGATTGAGGTATTTTAGTGGAGCCCAGTTACATTTTTGGAGGGATGAGATAAAGGAGTGAGGGTTGTAGTTTGTCTTGTTTCAAATTTATCTGTGGGTGATGGCCTTACCACTGGTTAAATTATATCTTATAAGGAATGTTGGGGAATGGTCACTAAGGCTGTCAGGTAGACAGCCAGCTATGTAGGAGTGGGTATTTTTGTTGACTAGTATCCAGTCGAGAATTGTATGATTGTTAGTATTTTTATTTATGCAGGTAGGTGATTGTATTAATTGAGAGAAACCATGTAGGTTTATGTGGTGGACTGGGTGATTGTTACTACAAGATAGCCAGTTTATATTAAAGTCGCCGAGGATTATGGTTTCATGGGGTAGGGAATGGTTGGCCCAGTTGAAGATATTTTCTAGGGGAGGTGTGTTTTGACCAGGTGGGAAGTAGCAGCCTAGGATGTTGATTGTTTTATTTGGAATTAGTTTGAGATTGGCATAAAGGATTTCTTTGTTCGAAATCGGGGGGCAGATTTATTGAGAATTTGGATGCTGATGTGGTGTTTAAATATTAGTGCAACTCCACCTCCTTTCTTTGATAGTCTGTCTACATGGAGGATGTTTTAGCCAGTAGGGAGTATTTCCACATTTTTGATTTTTGGTTTGGGCCAGGTCTCAGTTAGGAGTAGAATATCAGGGGAGTATAAGGTTATGTTGGAATGTAGGTCTTGTATTTTATTAATTATGCTTCTGATGTTTAGAGACATGATAAGGAGGTCAGATGGCTTTTTGTTAGAAGTTAGTAGTGAGATAGGGCAGTTTTTTGGGGGTAGTGTTGGGGGTGGGGTTGGTGATGGTGGGGCCCGGGTTTGGGTGAGGGCTAATTTTGACAGGATCATGAGCATTACTTTTATAAAGCTAGTAAATAACCTGTCATATTTTAAGGATATGTTGTAGGTATCTGACAGTTGAGTGGGTGTATTGAGATGGAGAGTGTTTTGGCAGGGGAAATGTAGTTAGTGTATGGGTGTTGGAAGGGGGTTTGAGTGAGGGTGCAATGATGGTGGTTGGGTACAATTATTGTGGTGTCTTGGTAGGATGTGAAGTGTGCAAGAAGAGTGCATATAAGGATAGTAATAATCTTAAGTAGAAGCATGTTTGGCAGGTGAAAAGTGTAAAGGATGTAGGTGGGTACTGTGTGATGAGGGTGGGAGCTCTAAGTAATACCTGATTGGTTGATGGTTAAGGGTGTGGCTATGGCTAAAAATAAATGTAGACGTAGCAGAGGTGAATGGGATTGGGGCAGGGTGGGGCGCAAAGTGAGCCCATGCATAGCACAGGCAAATGGAGCAAGGCCTAACCCCCAAGCTATAGTTCACCAAGGTAAGTAATTCTCCAGCTACTAATAACTTTAATCTTACTGTATATTTCTTTTTGCTTTTGTAGGGATTTCTGGTAAGGAAAGGTTATGGGAGTGGAGGGAGGGGAATTTAAGAGGGAAAGTAAGGTTAAATCAGCGCTGGCCTGATCAAGTGCACTCTAGCAGCAAAGCAGCAAACAAGCAGGCCAAGGTGTCTGCAGTACAAAAAAAAACACAAAATCCACCAATAAACGAACTGGAGAAGCTAAGAAAGTTATTTTTTAACATAGTTAAAATTTAATGTTCGCTGTTGTCCCAAAGACTTCATCAGAAGTGATAAAATACACTTTTAAGTCACTTTTAAACCATTCAAAAAACATTTGACCAGTCAGATCATCTCAATAATAAATCAATTAAATACATGAAAACATTTAAAGACATGTTACAAAAAATGTGCATCTCAATGTCCACACAGTTAACACAGTTTAAACCACAAGAGCATTCACCCCTGTATATTCACTTTAGTAATTTTCCTATTTTTTAAGAAACATTTTATGTTCACCATATCATTCAGACCAGGGGGTAAATAAGGAGCAAGTTTTATCTGCCATTCTGCCTCTCTTTGTTCAACATAATTTTTAAAGTCCCCTTCCCTAAGGTCACGTTTAACAACTTCCACTATAGAAAAAGTGAATTTCTTCCAGTTAGAACATGTAAAAGAATTCTTAAAAATGGCTTTATTACTATTTTTTGTTTTTATAGCAACCACGTGCTCTAATACCCATTTCCTTAAACTTCTGGTAGACATGCCCACATAAAAACTTGGGCATGTGGAACACATTGCAAGATACACTATCCCTGTTGTACCACAGCTCAATTTTCCAGGGATGGGTATGGTAAACTGTAGATGTTCCAGAAATACAAAAGGACCCTCAGAAATAAATCTACATGCCTGCACCTTGATCATTTGAACATATCCCAGTTTCACCAGAAGTAAGGGTTATCCCAAGATTATTTTCTAACAAATGTTTAAAACTTTGATTTTTTTCTTATAAATAAAATGGGGGCCTTCTCCAAGAACTTTAGATAAATTTGCATTACCCATAATTACTTTCCAGTTCTCACAAATGTTTGTTGAAAAAAAAATATTAAACAGATGAAGCACTTTCGCCCTTAACATAGCTTCATCAGTTCCTGTTTACATAGCATACGTTACTTATATATGCCTTAACATGTAGCTAATTATGGGTTCACGTGATCTGGGGTCATAAACATATGATATAAGCTATTTGGATAAGCTAAAGTAGGGTAGGTCTCATCTTTCATCACTGTTCTACATATCTACTTCTACTGGTAGCTAATACATTGCAACCTAGTTACAGTATAGCCCCTAACTGATACAGACACTTTATATATCTCTTGTTACTGACTATGCAAATCCATTAGTACAAGTCATCTGTGGTGCAATAAGCAGATGTCATCTGCCATATTAAAAATGGGCAAAATATGGTAACAAATGCATGACAACCAGTCAGGTTATAACTTTTAAATGTTATGCTGTTGTAATTACAATTGCAGCTAGTCAGGCTCATGGTATGAACTGTCTAGCATATATGTATACAAACACACATACACACGCACACGCCCGGCACACACACAGAAACACACACACACACACACACACACACACATATATATATATATATATATATATATATATATATATATATATATTGGACTTACATACATATATAGACAAATAAAGAAAAGGAGTATGTAGTGGTTTACAACAAATACTGCAAAATAGTCAAACACTTTGGTCACTTTCCAGGTACACTGAAATACTGTACTGTTTTGGTGCAAATTGTTGTAATAGTGGATATTAGGAAGCTACTCCTTTTCCAGACTGCTGTTTGCATACAAAGAGTTGCAGGGATGTGGTGGTGCAGACTGTTTCCACATATAGAGTTGCAGCGATGTAGGGGTACAGGCCATTTCTTAGATTTTGTTTCATTTCAAAAGGTCAGTATTCAGGATTTTGCAAGTGGTAAGATGGCATCTGATGAGAGTTCTGTTTACCGCTGTACAGAATTTTTAAATATATAAATATATATATATATATATATATATATATATATATATATATATATATATATATATGGGTCTACTTTCATAGACCGAACGTACGAATCACCGACACACAAGTTACCGACCCCAAACAACTGAAAACACACCACCCCAACAACTCAAAATACCGAACACCACAACACCGACACAAAAAACGTCAACTACACATTGCACACAACAACATATCCACTAACCTTAACCTAAACCCTAACCCTAACGTCCGACACTACCGCACACTTACCCAACCCGCACCCTAACCCTAACTCACTTAACACACCCCTAAACCTCAACACCGTCACTATCGCACACTTACCCTACCTGCACCCTAACCCTAACTCACTTAACCCACCCCTAAACCTCAACACCGTCACTATCGCACACTTACCCTACCTGCACCCTAACCCTAACTCACTTAACCCACCCTAAAACATTCAGCCCGTCACTATCGCACACTCACTCCACCCGCATTCTAACCCTGACACACTTAACCCTTCCCTACACTGCTCTACGTCACTTCCACACACTTACCTCACCGGAACCCTTAGTCCGACACTACCGCACACTCACCTTTCCCACACCCTAACCTAAAATCCCTCACTATCGTACACTTACCTGTCCGCTCCCCAATCCTAAATCTTTCACTTTCGCACACTTACCGTATCGCGCTCACATGCTGCCGTTGTCAGTCTCTCAGCTGTCGGGATATCGCGTTTTCGGTAACCTACCTGTTCGGTCGTTCCGTCTCGGTCTTCCAGGTGTCGGTGATGTGGCGCTTCGGTCATTCGAAGTAGACCCATATATATATATATATATATATATATATATATATATATATATATATAAAAGGCATATGTGTGTGTACCTGTCTTATATGTGCACACAGTCTGTGTTGTTTTGTTCACTCGACTGCTACACAGATGAGAAAATTCACCCCCCCCCCAATAAGACCCATGTTAAAGCACATTCCAGTGTTTCATAAGAGCAGGATTCGATATACTGATTTGATGGCCGATGAATATGTAATGGCAAGTCCAGGAGTAAGAACAGAAACATAAATATACATATATTGTACATTGACCTTGAGATTTAGTGAAATGCTCTCTGCTCATGCTAATTTTCCCAATGCGGGTTGGTCAATTAGCACAGAGAAAGGTATGGCTGCAATGAGAAAGAACTCATTATCAGCTTATTACCATGCCTCAGAATCAAAAGTTTTTCCACCAAAAGTAAAATGTTACCTGGCCTTAAGGACTTAAATCCCCCACCAAACCGGAGGCTGATAATTTAATGATATGAGGGCTGGATCCAACATAGTTATATGAACAGTTCAAGGGGGAACTGTTGTGAGAAATGTCAGTAGAGAGCAGTGTGCCCAGGCTTCAGGCTTGGAGCCAGTCCTCTTCTACCTGCTTGTGTTACACATCTCATTATTGTTAAGGTGCAAAATCAGCTTGCTGATGACAGCAAAACTGTTGTGGTGGTCACAGATGGCAGGGATAGTCAAGAACAGCAATTTAATTGGATTTTACAGCACATGGAGAAAACCTGCATCTTGGGGGAAGTTACCAAGAAAACACAAAGAAAGGGTCGATGGTCATAATCCACTCCCTCAGCTTGTTCAAGGTGAAAGGGAGGTGCTGGTTGCCTAGATCAGGGAGTGGATTCACGTGACAAATCAATAACTAATAAATGAACACTAAAAGACTAAAATAAGTTGACTGAAATTGCTTTCTCAAAATTATACAAACTGGAAATAGTCACAAAGGTAAGAGGGCTAGCACCATGTCCCCCAACCCCACATTGAACCAGAAACCTGTCCATTCTTTGAGCATTCTTTCCTTGAGTGATGCTGTAAAATAAATATGCTGAAACCACTTTCAGTTCCATTGGAGTTTCCATTCTATCCAAGTGTTGTCCAAATGTGGAATCAGTTTAGAAAGTATATGAGATGCAAAGTGGCTTTCACCAAGTTATTTCCACAACTTCCTCACTTGCTAGGGGTTTCTTCAGCAGATCAGCATGATTTCCACCCCAGGCAAGAAAATTTGCTTCTCTTACCCCTTAGCATCATATAACTTTATAGATGCAGTTCCTCAAGATAAGTTGCTTAAACTTAAGTAGAACTCTTCCATTTGAACACTTTTCTCTGACTTTTTTGTTAATAAAGTTCAGAAACCATGCCTGTCTGGTCTGCTGATTTCTTTCCACTGCAGTTAAGCTACTTTATTACTGGAGCACAGAGCTATTTAACTTGAGCAAGTCTAAGGCCTTCTTTCCATTGTCCTTGGAATTGACAAGGCCATTTCTACAGTAGTCCATATGGTTCAGATGGGCATACAGAGGAAGGGGCATTAATCTTGCAGAAGGCACAGAATAGAGAGCTGCAGTACATTAAAAAGAATGCTTAGATTGCATTATCTTAAATAATTAAAGGGCATTATTATTATTATTATTATTATTATTATTATTAATTGGTGTCTAAAATCATGAAAGGGGGTTTCATTAACGCCAAGAACAGAGCAAGGAAATGATGGGCAAAGCCAACGAAATTAGAGCTGTTTGGCAGTATGCTATGACTCCTGGACAGAGAAGGTTCATAGACCATAGGACATCCAATGATCTAATATAATGTTTATGGATACTCTCTAGACTGGGTAATTATTATACAGACAAGTATTGTCATTTTTATATATGCTTATATTTAGTTCCCAATGTTGAAAAATTGCTGTACGTACAAAATGTTTTTTTTTTTCTAAATAAAATGTCATATTAAGAAGCTTTAACTAAACAAGACAATACTGGCTGGGGAGCACTTCGATGAGTTTATGAACGTGTACAAGTTCTATGAAAAGCCAGAGATAAAGTATAAGCGATTGGGTGCCATCATCTCATGGAAAAGATGGAAAATATCAGGTGAAAAGAAACAAATACTTGCTTTTGGAATATCTCTGGAAATGTTTCTTTCTAGGTACAGAGTATAAGAGACGACATTCACGATTGTGGTATGCTGTAAATAAGCAGTCTTTGAGAAGTAATTAAATAAACAATTGTATATTTTTTCACCAAGTCAAGACATTTTTCATGATGACCAGACAAAAGTGGCAAATTTGCTGCTACTATGTAATATTCCAGTTTTTACTTTAATTGATATTTGTTTGTTTGCCTGCTTGTGTATTTGTTTATTTATTTATTTTATTTTATTTGTTTTATTTATAGGGTGATGATGGAGTAAGGGGTGAAACTGCCCGAGGAGGACCGACAGGAAATCGCGTAAGAAAATAAGCATTATATATGGCATGCATTGCTTAGCAAAATAATTTTATGCTGCATATTTTCATTAAAGTGCTTCTCTTATTCTGGGATATTCCTGTACAAGGACAGTCTGACGGTTAACATACAACAAGTGTTACTGGGAAAAAGTGCCAAATATACTGTATACAAATAGACTACTTCTATATAAATTTTTTTATTGCCAATACAATGAATAATATCCACCCGTGAAATTGGTCATGAATGCGGCACCTATTTTACAAATATCCCCCTAGGATCATATATATATACCATAGTGTGTCTGCTCCATTGGTACAACTGCATACGCACTAGAAGTAAGTGTACCAGCTACTCTCATACAGACTTGTTAAAGTAAGAATGCATGCATTTATTGCTTAAAAGGTGATGCCTTTTGTTGGAATTAAATTTAAAAAGCTGCACTTTCAAACACACTGCTCTGCAGTTTGGCAGAATTGTAGAGATTTCTACACTACACCTTATGATAATACTTTCAGTCCAACACCTCCCCTGTTAAAATAAATTTCATGTATCATGTGGACCATCTTGTCCAGCAAAAGCAATAAATAAGTGCATGAACTGTAAGGAGTCAGATTTCTTTACACTGTCCATTTGCATTTGCTTGTACATAGCAAAGGCAATGCTGGTGAAGCTTGAGTGTGCATACATTGGAATGGCAGGGGTAACTTTACAAAGGAGTTTTACAGGAGCATGCCTTGCTATGACAATGCTTACACAGATTTGCTGGTTATTTAAATGATGTTGGTTAGTTTCCTACTTGCTCATATGAAAGCTAATGTAGTTTGATGTACCTATGATTAGTTCATTGTGTACATGTAATTGTATTTATGGCATACAGTTGCTGTGCTGTAGTGGATGCAGCTAACAGTCCACAAGGCCACAGAGAGAAGGGCTGAAAGGTGGTAGCCCTAATATAAGATCCAGAAGAAGCTGAAGGAGAGAGAGGTTGTGAAATGCTTACATGCTAGTGTTTCTCCTTAGCTCTGTGCTTAGAGTTATACTTCCTTAGTTAAATTCATAGCAGATATCTTTTCTAATGGGATAAAGGTGATTTTTTTCCAGAACATAATATACCTAGTAATATTACCAGGTCATTAAAATGACAATAAATTCATCAGTCACTCAGTACATAAGTAAAAGCATTACATGCCTGCTTATACCCTTATGGAAGATTGTCTTTGGAAATAATCAAATTGTTACCAATCTGTAACCAAATGGGGTAGGTTATTTTTGAGTACAAAAAGGGAAATTGGCTAGGCTAGGCTTAAAATGGCCTGCAAAGGCAGCTAGCCTACTACTTACCTATGAACATAAATACATACACTGCTATAGATGTCATTACTGGACTGCTCAGGTTTTGATAAAATAACATTTTGTTTTATTTGTTGCCATCTGTTACTGTAGAGTTATAGCATTTCACCTCCTTTTCCTTAATATTTCTGATATTCAGCCTATATTTTCCAGTTAATTAAAATCCTTTAAATTTCCTTTACACTGATGTTATATTATATGGATTCATTATATAAGTTTGTACCTTAATGAATAAGGATGCCACGCCTCAGACTACCCTTTTTCTACTTGTCATTTTCATCTACATTTGTTTGTCTGTCGTGATTACAATGCATATTTCTTTGTCATCAACAAACAGATACACTCCTGTTTTGATTTCATTTGTATTAACATTTGTGACTGTATAGTTGTAACTTGTCTTTCTTCTAAGTAGACTCCATTTTCAGTTATCTACTATGCTCTCTTATGTATTTTGCTGAGGACTCTATACTGAAACATATGCCAGAACAGTTTCTTATTAATTTTAATGTAGTACTATGGAAAATGTTTTACTAATGTGTACATTGGCCATGCTTACTGCCTGTTCCTGATAAACCACCCCATTAAATTAAAGATATACAATATTTCTTATGTGGCTATCCTGCTTTTACGAGGGTGTCTATTTTTCCAGCAGTTTTATAAATCTTCAGTGAATTCTGTTTCACTGAAAATTCAGCAATAGGAAAGGGATATGTCCACAAAATTACATAAGTTAATTTCCATGTGCTGGGAGCACTTTGATTTCCATATAGACAGTATTGTCTTTGGATAGATCTTCACTGGCCGTTATCCTTTTAAAGCACTTAGAAGAATGATAAGGTTCAGATAAATAGAGAAACTAAGACAAACTGAACTAGGTGCGTTTTAGCCTGAGCACATGTTTGTTATGATTTGTACTTGGCCTATATCCATATACTTGCCCCGACTTGTAATTGCTTAGCTTGATTAGGGAACATTTTCTATTTACCCTGACTCCTTGTATGAAGCAATTCTATGGACCCACTTTTTCCTTTATCTTTATCTGTTACTCAGTATGTATATGTTATTGCACTGGAGACGGCACACTCCCATGACTCTCCTCCAGGATGTTTTGCTAGCAGCATTGCCCCTTACAATGTGGTCTCCTAAGCCAGCAATTATATCCCAATTAGTTAGATTGTTGCTGTAAGGAGGAAGGTACATCACAGGCTTTGGTTTCTTTCTTCCTAGTCTTGGAAAAGTATACCATCCTTTCAGTGAGATGCACACATGTCTGCACGTTCTAACTATGGACTGCTGAATCACTCCCCTTCCAGGTGACTACCATTAGAATAGTTCACTGGGAGATCTCAGCAAGAATTTCATAGAGAAGGCTCGGGTACCCAGTCACAGAGAAGGAGATCAAATTCACCCTATTCTTTCTGGACAGCCTTTTCTATACCACAGTCTGTATTCAATTAATTCCCACTGGCACTCTGGCTGGATACAATGCTTTATCATAGCTGGTCCAACTTCTCAGACAGAAAGCATTTTATGCAAGTTTCTTAGCTCTGTCTCATTTAATTTCCATGCTGTGCAGCCTCTTCTAAAACACTTTAAGCACTGAATTGACCAAGACTCACTCCTCCAAGAAAAGGAAACCAGTCTGGTGGACCCCTGCCATAAACAAGCTTTACAATAGAAGGAGGAAACTAGTACAGAAAAGAGAAAAATCCCAAGAGGGGAAGACATCCCTGATCAGTTTCAGCAAGAAACAAAGATCCCTCATAAAATCATCCAAAGCTAGCTTCAAAAGAAAAATTGCCAAGGACTCCAAAGATAACAACAAGGCGTTCTTTAGCTATGTCAAAAATCTAAGTGGCAATTCCCAGATCTGCTCAGATTTAGTGCAGAATGGCACAAAATACACTGAACCAACTGATATCACCAACATCCTGGCAGACAGTTTCAGTGCAAACTTCACCCCCCCCCCTCACCCTTAAAAGGGCCCATAGCCGTACCAGAAGAATGTAGTGCCCCTGAAATCACAGACACTCACATTAAAACAGCCCTCTCCAAAGCCAAAAACACAGCATCAGTGGGATCAGACAGTGTCCCAGGCTGTGTCCTACATGAGCTCAAAGATGAACTAACCCCTCACCTAAACACATTCTCCAAACTCAGCCTCTCCACAGGCTACGTGCCCATAGAGTGGCACACAGCAATGGTTATTCCACTCCACAAAGGTGGAGCCACAACAGACCCTGGGAACTATCACCCTATAAGCCTGATTAACTTGGTCTGCAAGGCTATGGAGCACATCATCATGGATCTCATTAACAGAGACATTGGGAACATCCAAACCCTGGACCCTACCCAGTTTGGCTTTGTTAAGGACAGATCATGCCTCCTAAACCTGGTGGACTTCTTTGAGACAGTTACCAAGGCTATAGATGAAGGAAAGGTGGTCCACACGGCCTACCTAGACCTCACAAAGGCCTTCAACACCATTTCTCATTCTGGTATTATAGACAAGCTCACCAGCTTTAACATAATCCCCTACATCACGAGATGGGTTGCCAACTGGCTCACAGACAGAACCCACATCGTAAGAGTTGCGGGAGCTAGGTCTGACTCTAAACCGGTTACAAGTGGCATTCCCCAGTGCTCAATCCTAAGACCCCTCCTGTTTGGCATATACTTCTCAGAGGTACAGGGAAGCACAGGAGGACTATGGCTGACCAAGTTTACAGACGACTGCAAACTAGAGGCTATAATTGACTCTCCGGCTGACACAGACATCCTCCAAAAGGGTCTCACTGAGACAAATACCTGGTATCAAAACCATAGCCTCAAGCTAAATGCCAAAAAGTGCATAGTCATCCCCTTTGGAAAAACAAAGTACCCACAAATTACCACATAGATGGTAGCCCCCTAAATACGGAAGACAAAATAAGGGATCTGGGGACCCAAGTAGATAGTAATCTCTCCTTTGATAATCACATTACCAAAGTGGTTAGAAAATCCTTCTATGTGGCCCACCTTATCACAAAAGGGTTTGCATCCAGATCAAAAGAGGTCATTGTGCCCCTCTACACATCACTCATCAAACCCATCATAGAGTACAATGCCCCATTTGGGATGTAACTTACAAGACTCCTGCAACAGCTGGAAAGACGACAGATGTACCTCACCAAGAGGATCACTGGCATCAATCAGATGCCCTATGCAGCTCGACTGAAGAAACTCCAGCTGTACTCAGTTGCATACCGCCTACTCAGAGGTGACCTCTACCTGACATACAAGGCCATGTCCAACCCAGAATTGATGGACATGCTCCACCTAAAGAAACCATATCCCCTCAAGCAACATGCTCTAGGGATCTAAACCTCATCACAACAATAAATAGGATGTGCTGGAGGGATAGATTCCTGTCCCAGAGACTTCCCATGCTCTGGAACAAGATTCCAATCTACATTAGGCAGAGCTCCTCACTAACACTCTTCAAGAGAAACCTTGATGAGTGGATGGGAAACAGGAAGTTTACCCTGGGGATCACTTCAATGGCTCTGCTGGACAGAGGCACAGGGAACTATTCTAAGAGGGCAGCGAAAGGCAACATATTCCAACTAGGCTTATAAATGCCTTTGGGCAGATAGCCCAGTACCTACCTATGGACTTGTGAACCTTTATACCTTTCATTTCTCTGCATGTCTGTCACTATAGCATTTGAATGTTTTAATAATATTCTCTAGTTCTTCCTTTGCTCCAAAAGTATGTATTACAAGCCATTTTTTCTCCTCACATACCTTACTCAAAGATTTATAACTTTATATGTATGTTCTTTAGCACAGAGACTATTATTTTGCTGTCGTTGTCCAGGTGTGGTCTTGAAGTACCTTTGTGGGCCTAAGAATTAGTTTAAATATTTATAGGTTCATAGGTTCATAGGTGTTTACGACGCTATCGACCACAAGGGCCTTTTTAACCCTGGCCATACATCCCAAATCTCTGACAAGTTCTGATACCCTTGATAATTATAAGCATGGGCCTGGGTGATGAACCATTTACAGGTTACCTGTGTCCATTAGAGACATAGGTGCAAAACCAGGGATGAATTTCCGGTTTCCCAACCAAATGTCCAAGTTACACTTGAATTGTATTAGGGAGAAACTCTGCTTCACATGGATGGGGAGCATGTTCCTTAGATGGGGTAGTCTCTGAGATACATACCTATCTCTCAGGTCCTAGTTATATCACAGGCAAGGTTTAAGTATTTAGAATGGGTAATTCTGGTGTTGTTTGTTTTGTGGCTATGCAGGAGGTCCATCAGAGTGGGGTCTGACAATGCCCTGTATGCTAGGCATAGATGTCCCCTCAAAAGCCTGTAGGAGACTTATGAGGATTATATCTCATAATTACTTTGAATATTTATCTCATACTACCCTCATATGGCTTGTGGCACAGTTTAAAATGTTCCTTAATTTCTCACTGGCCTTTTTTACTGCCTTAGTCACCTCTTGTTTGCTTTAAAGCCAGCCCTAATAAAGATCCCTATCTTTCCTACCACACTTTATGCTTTCCCTGTGTATGATTTTTGTATTATGTGCACATTACAGTAATTTTGTTGCAGGGAAGAATCATGTGATTAGCACAGGAAGTTGCCTAAGGTGATGTATCAAAACAAGGAAAATGATGTGTTTTAAATATGCCCCATCAATACACCCCAGTTCAGCGAGGTTAATCAATTAGGCTTGCAGTATAAAACATGAGACAGAATTTCCATGCATATAAGCATGGTGTAGTGAGAACAATTGTTCTTCCCAAGAGAAAAGATAAAGCAATGGCTAGTAAGAAAATATAAACAGTTTCTCTGAAACTTGTTTTTTACACTATTTCATTTCTCAAGCAAATTATGCAGGTGTGCAAACTAATGCAGGCCTTGTTTCCCACATCTCAGAGAGTATAATTTTCCTGTGAGATTAGAATGTTTCAAAGACTATATATATTCTTACTGAATCAAACAGGTTACTTGATTTTAGCCTGAATTAGTGAATGCTATACCTGACAACATTTAGGGCTATAGATTCTACACAACTGTGAGTAACAGGGACTTTACCTTAGCTGAGTGCAGAGTAGGCAACATTAAGAGACAGTAAGACTTTAGCCTTTAATCAATGGTGTTAGACTTTTTGTAAATGATAACGTTATAATTGGTACAGTGTAGACTAGAGCATATCTACATTTCAGTTTTGTTTTTAAACAAATGGTTTTACTACTCATTCATTATGTGGTCATGACATTTTTATCTGACCATTCTCAAAATGAATCTTAATTTCTAACCAGATACAAATAGTTAGTATATGTGTTTATAGACAGACAATATAACAGATTATGTGACTATGTAATTGTGCATGTGTACATATTTAAGTACCGAAGTGCACAGATGTGTGTTGCATATACTAACTAGTATCATTGTGTGACATTAATGATGTTTTCTGTTCCTTTCTTTATTTTCTTTAGGGTCGAAAGGGGGCTAGAGGACAGAATGGAGAAAAGGTAATTTAAATCACAATCTATAAAAATAGTCAGAAGATTTTATAATCTTTGAGCACAACCACAAAGGATTATTTTTCTGAACTAACTTCAAATTTAAGTGTTAGCTACAGTAAAGTCTGTTTTTGGTGGAGATTCCTATCACTAAACATATCTACATTTCAAATATTTTCTAAAACTACTTCTTTTATGAGTTATGAACTCTGTCAGCATCAGGATCAACCCAATTTTCCCATTTTAAACATGGGTTTGAGATGCCATATCAGCAGTGGCATTCACCCACTGCCTATGTTCATACCACATGTTAAGAACCTTGGTATTATTTTTAAGGGAAAATAACATGTAAGCACATTCAGAAATAAGATTGAGACATAAAGAATTAAGGTTTTATTCAATCTGTAGTATACAGTGTTGTACCATATTTAACCAAAGTAATTTGGACCTATCTAGATTAGATGTAATTCCAATTACCCTAGCTGGTTTGAAAAAGAATAAATACCCTCCCTGTATGAGGCATTAGACAGGTAAATAAAATGGATTCTACGGGAATCTAGCCATCCAGATTTAATCTGAATCAAGTTCAAAAGCATATAAAATCCACAGAGAATGGTTTGTTAAAATATAAAACAAAATGAAAAGGCACAACTGTTATGAGCAGGTACCATGTTTGGGTTCATAAATTCACAGGTCAATACTAAGCTTATGGCTGAGGAGCCATTGAGACGTTTAGCCATACTAGACTAGTTCTCCTTGGACAGTGGATCATTTGAATTTTCCATTAGTCATTCAAGTCGTCATGAGATAAGTTGCTTGATTTACAGACAGCATCTATTCCAAAGGTGGGAAAATCATTGGATTAGAAACCTATTACACTGACAGGCACTGATCACACAGTTTTATTTCTTAGACTGTTTAATTTATGAAGCTGATGGTCTTCACAGCATGAAACACAAACCAAAGGTCACTTCTCAAAAGCCAAGTTTGTTAGCCAGGACATTAACTGTGGTTTCTTGGTCAGAGCAGGGTGTATAAGGATCTTGTTTAATCCTTTAGGATGGCTTCTGTAGTGAAGAAATGGGGAATTTATATTATGAGCTTTTTCTTTATCCCTATGGAGTTGATTTATATGGGAGTTCTACTGGGTCTAGATTAGAACATCGAAGTGTTAAAACATCGAATGTTCTAATATCGACCCCTATTCAGCAAATGCTTGAAATAGTGAAGCTGCAGAACACCGAATATTTTCCTAGGGAAAGTATTAGGTGGTCCATTTCTGCAGCTTCGCTATTTCCTCGACTGTGGTGCGAAGGTGACGGACCTGGTTAAGGTAAGTGTGCGAACGGACCTAGGTAAGGTGAGTGTGCGATAGTTAGGAACCTTAGGGATAGGGAGCGGGTAAGGTGAGTGTGCGATAGTTAGGGACCTTAGGGTTAGGGAGCGGGTAAGGTGAGTGTGCGATAGTTAGGGACCTTAGGGTTAGGGAGCGGGTAAGGTGAGTGTGCGTTAGTTATGAACCTTAGGGTTAGGGAGTGGGTAAGGTGAGTGTGCGTTAGTTAGGGACCTTAGGGTTAGGGTTGGGTTAAGGTAAGTGGATAACCTAGTAGTGTATGTACGGTTTAGTGTAGGGTTTTGTGAAGTGTGTATGTGTGGATTATGTATTTTGGTGTGCTTGTGCTGTGTGTGTTTTTTCTCGGAACAGCAAATTTTTTCCCTTGGAAAATGTTCCCTGTTCTGAGCATTCAGGTATATCACATTTCGAGATTCCAAGGTCGAGCTTATGGTGTTCGATATTTTGGAATTTTGATAATGTGATATAGACCCATTCTACTATACAAGCTTATGTTTAAATTTGTCACAGTTCTTGTGATGGACGTGGATGAACTCCTCAGTACAGTTGTAGATGAGAGAGACAACTCTGAGGACTATGTAGAAAAAAGAGTTGTATCAGGAATAAGTTGGCTTGGCAGGATGTGCCAGTTGTGATTGTTCAGGATATTGGTAAATAGCAATGAGATGACTTTGGAATACTCCAGAAATATGGTGAGGTTTCTATGTCTGGATAGGCTTGTATTAAGGTTGTGTCTATATCAGTCCATCAAATTGGCTGAATATCGAATACCAAATGTTCGAACTGTAAAGTTCAAACACTGATCATTGCGAAGCCATGGAAAGAATTTGCTGGGCCATTTTTGTGGCTTCGCAATTAACAGGACTGTGGTGGGAAGTTACGGGTTGGGTTCAGGTAAGTGTGCGATTGTGTGGATGCTAGGGTTAGGGCGTGGGTTAGGTGAGTTAGGGTTAAGGTGCAGGTGAGGTGGGTGTGCGATAGTGAAAGATTTTAGGGTTAGTGCAGAATAGGTGAGTTAGGGTTAGGGCGCGGGTCAGGTGAGTGTGTGATAGTGATGGACCTTAGGGTTACGGTTTGGGTTAAGGTAAGTGGATAGGTAGTAGTGTATGTACAGTTTAGTGTAGGGTTAGATGTAAGGTTTTGAGTGTATGTGTGTTGATTGATTTTTTTTTTGGTGTGCTTGTGTTGTGTGTGTGTTTCTTGGAACATGATTTTTTTTCCCTGGGGAAAAAAAAATTGCTTTTTTTTCCCTGGGGAAAAAAAAATTGCTGTTCTAAGACTTCGATGTTTGTGCAGTTCATGGTTGGAAGTTCGAAGATATGGTGTTCGAACTTTAGATGTTTCGATGAACTGATATAGACCCTTAAGGCTGAAGCTTAGAAATGGGTAATCTGATTTAGCCAGATGCATACCTCTCAACCTCTTAGAGCAAGATATCTGGACAAAGCCATAAATAATGGGGAATAAATGTCCAAAAATAGGGACAATTTTTAAATATTGCTCTTACAAACTTAGAAAGTTGATAGAATAACAGGTTTTGCATTAGCATGAATTTTCTGAAGGGTATGAAGTTTGAATCTCAAATATCTGTCATTATTTTATGACTTCAGTCCTCAAAGATTTGGCAATGATTTACCAGAAAACCACAATTTTAAGAGTAAAAGGACAAAAAATATGATGCAAAGTCTGGACATTCTGTGACAGTCTGTGATGTGAGGCCAGATGGTAGTGACACGTGGTATGGTATACAAGCAGAGGGGATGATAAGGACAAGCTCAAGGAAGATTCTACCCTTTGTGGACACAGGGGACAATTTGTACTAAGGAGCTGGCATTTATAAAATCAATGAATCTCTTGGCATATCATTTGGTGGTTGCATAGGTTATCCAGTTGATAGAGGGGTAATTAAAGACGTCCATGATATAGAGGATTATGATCAGGTCTCTGATCATAACATGCTTATTATGTGTTTGAAGCATGGATGCCAGGAAATAGGAAGATCTTGACATCCATGTCAACAACACATAAACAGGGTTATGGTCAGAGCCATGCTCATGACCCAAACATAATTCTTTGTTGTACATGAAGTTTTATCAGATAAAAGGTGCAGCAGACAAAGTGTTTTACTGACTTTCAAAGCTGGTAAAATGTTTCTGAGATTTCAGATAAACAGTAGGCCCAAACAAATGGCAGCTCTGTAGA
Source organism: Protopterus annectens (assembly GCF_019279795.1). Lineage (NCBI taxonomy): Eukaryota > Metazoa > Chordata > Ceratodontiformes > Protopteridae > Protopterus > Protopterus annectens. The sequence goes on along the minus strand of NC_056732.1, from coordinate 234,088,449 downwards.
TCTATTGGTTCTGCAATGCTTTCTGTTTATAAGTGTGGTATAGTGAAGTTCTGACAGCTTTTTAAAGATATTTTATCTTCTCCTGCTGATGTTTGCCAGCCAGCACTGTCTACTTTCAGACCCTAGTTCAAAACCTACTCTTAACAGTGCTTAGGTGTCCTTAACAAGTTTTTGTTAAGCACGTATAAGTGCTGTTAAGATGGGTCTCCTACTAGAGATGAGCTTAATAAGTTTATTTTTTCCTTGATTTTGGTGCATAATCACAGTACTGCATGCTCTAAAAATGTATTGAGTTTAATGGGCAAATTTTAAATTCATTTAGATTGTCAGTATGCTCTGAAAGGAGTAAAGAAGGGGGCCCATAGTTGGCAAAAATATGGTAGGTGGCTTTATTAGACATATTAAGACCTCTGTAAATTCTAGTATGGTAATGTGCAAGATCTGACATAGGGCAGCAGGTTTTCTGATAAACATGGATGTGTCATAAATGTTCCTTGTAGTCTTAAATGTATGAAGGTGCAGTATCATGGTAAGATGGGAGTGCCCTTATTTTTCTACAAGGATGACTTTGAAACTACACCTATGTGGATGAGTTCAAAGGTCATGCTTCGGTGAAACTCAGCCATTTTGTTGTTTAAGCTTCTAGCACTGAGCAGTGCAACCAATGATACCGTTTGAAATTAAATTTGCTACGTAGGTTTGCAAGTGTTGCCTAAAAAAGCACTATGAGGAAAGCAAAAGTTCTGTACAGTTAATAAAAGCCACGTGACAAGAGTTCCAAGCTTTCCTTAGCAAAATAGGAGGGTCTTCCTGTCAATCTTGCCCCAGACAGACACACACTGGATCCCCATAGAATGACACCAATTAACAAGCCACTCACTATAGCCAATTATTTTCCTTTGCACGTAGGTACCATTCCTGGTGAAGGAAGAATGCTGCTTAACTCTAGTAATTATCTCCCTTAGACATAGATGACAACCAAAAGTGAAGATTTGCAATATTATGATAGAACAGAATTTGCAACTAAAAAAAACAAAGAAAAGAAAAAGGCATTATAAAGAGTCCTGCATGATATTTAGACATCTCACTGATCTCACTGGTTTAGACAGTCTAACTATGTGCAAAAATAACCTAAAAGAGTAGCAAAATAAAATAAAAACACCACTAGGGATAGTGGAGTTAAAAACAAGCAAACAAACCCGATAAACAAACCTTGTTGCTGGCAGTTGTATGAGATGAAACAGATGCAAAATATACAAATGACCTGATCAGGTGAATGTGAATAGTAGAATCAGTAATTAGACAGCAGTTACACTCTGCAAGTCACTGCAGGGCACAGAAAAGTTGCAGGTGACACAGGATTTCATAGAGTTTCAAAGATTTTATAGATATTCCATGACCATTTACTCCTATGACTATTTCTGTCTTTCCAATATGTGCACTCATGTGACACCTTCCTTCTCCAATAAGGCCACAATAGTCAGAGCAAATTTGTGAATACCCATCCAGTTGCCTACATTATTTTATGGGAAAATACTGAGTTGCACTGCTTAGCATGCAGGGGAAGTTTATTCCATAGGTTTGGGAGGCAGTGAGTTATAAACCTGTCCCTCCATTATATTATATGTAACTGCTAGTGGAGAGTGTGATCTTTGGTTATAGTACTGGTGGAGCCACTGGACTTGCAGAGACTTATGATGTCCAAAACAACTGGGTCTGTCATGGCCTGGTAAGTGAAACAAAGATCTCCCTTCAAAAGCCTACAAGACACTGAGCGCTTTAGGTCTGTGATCGTTTTGGTCAGGATGCTTAGGGTCTTTCTGACTGTTTGATATGTTTAGTGAGCTACATCCCAAGAGGGGCAATTGTACATCCCAAGGGTGGCAATTGTATTCAATAACTGGTCTGATCAATGCTGGGTATAAGGGAGTGAATTCCCATTATATCTTTAAGACATTCTGTTTGCAACTAGCTTTGCTAAATAAAGTATTTTCTGACAAACATAGTCACATGATGTTCAAAAGAACAGTAACTATCAACCCAAGTTTGTAGTTGTCTTCTTACATTTTTGTTTTGTGATGACGTGATGTCTTTATTGTATCTTGAGGGGAGGGGTTGTCTGCCAAAAATGTCAGTGCTATACTTTGTAGGATTTAGTTTGAGCCCCTTTTTAGTACACCAAGAGGTTACCAGGAAGACTTCCTCCTGGAGGGTTTAGGTATTAGAGGATGACTTAACAATAACCCTCAATTTGTAAGCATTTGCAAACTTTGTTTGCCAGAGGTCTTGGTTGGGATTTGAAAAGTTAAAGCCAAAAAGGAGAAGTCCCAACACTGAGCCCCGAGGGACAATGCTGGCCATTTTTCATACATTTTAATGAGACACCAGTAACTTTGACTGTGTCTTTCAGACAGCTTTCTATCCATTTAATCATATATGGGTAGATTTTAACCAATTTAGTTTCTGTATGATACCAGCATGGAGAACTGTGTCAAAGACCAATGTAAGGTCAGTAGCAGGTCAAGGGTAATTCCTTATTAGAAAGTGACTTACAGATGTTTTAACAAAAACAAGCAGAGCATGGAGCAGCTTTCTAATATTATAATCCTGTCCTTGCCATGTAGACTTGAGAAGGAAGTTTGTGTATGGGGTAATTCTATCCTTACAGCTTTACCATAGGAAGTTTGTGTATGGGATAATTTTATCCTTAAAGCTTAGACATAGAAAATTTGTGTATGAGATAATATTATCCTTATGGCTTCGATTTAGGAAGTTTGTGGATGGGATAATTCTGTCCTTCCAGCTTAGACACAGGACATTTGTTTATGGGATAATTTTATTCTTACAACTTAGACATAGGAAGTTTGTGTATGAGATAATTCTATCCTTACGGCTTTTACGTAGGAAGTTTGTGTATGGGATAATTCTATCCTTACGGCTTTGATGTAGGAAGTTTGTGTATGGGATAATTCTGTCTTTACATCTTAGACATAGAAAGTTTGTGTATGGAATAATTCTATCCTTACTGCTTAGACATAGGAAATTCGTGTATGGGGTAATTCTACCTTACTGCTTAGACAAAGGAAATTTGTGTATGGGATAATTCTATCCTTACATCTTCGATGTAGGAAGTTTGTGCATGGGATAATTATATCCTTACAGCTTAGACATAGGAGGTTTATGTATGGGATAATTCTATCCTTACAACTTAGACATAGGAAGTTTTCGTATTGGATAATTCTATCCTTGCGGCTTAGACATAGGAAGTTTGTGTATGGGATAATTCTATCCTTACAGCTCAGACATATGGGATAATTCTATCCTTACAGCTTAGACATAGGAAGTTCTTGTATGGGATAATTCTATCCTTACATATCCAACAAAGTAAGTTTGTGTATGGGTTAATTTTATCCTCACGGTTTAGTCATAGGAAGTTTGTGTATGGGATAATTCTATCCTTCCAGCTTCGACATAGGAATTTCATGTATGAAATAATTCTATCCTTAGACATAGGAAGTTTTTGTACTGGATAATTCTGTCCTTGTGGCTTAGACATAGGAAGTTTGTGTATGGAATAATTCTATCCTTATAGCTTAGACACAGGAAGTTTTTCTATGGGATAATTCTATCCGTACAGCTTAGACATGGGATATTTGTATATGAGATAATTCTATCCATACAGTTTGACATGGGATATTTGTCTATGGGATAATTCTATCCGTACAGCTTAGACATGGGATATTTGTCTATGGGATAATTCTATCCGTACAGCTTAGACATGGGATATTTGTCTATGGGATAATTCTATCCGTACAGCTTAGACATGGGATATTTGTCTATGGGATAATTCTATCCGTACAGCTTAGACATGGGATATTTGTCTATGGGATAATTCTATCCGTACAGCTTAGACATGGGATATTTGTCTATGGGATAATTCTATCCATACAGCTTAGACATGGGATATTTGTATATGGGATAATTCTATCCGTACAGCTTAGACACGGGATATTTGTATATGGGATAATTCTTACAGGGAATCAGCGATACTTTCATGCTACTGAGGAGAAAATGCTTGCTAGCTAATCAGGTAAGAAATGAAAGAGTGTCTGTACAGAGGAAGACTAGGGATGATGACAGTTTGTTAAACTGGGTTTGCCAGTTTCAGCTGGCTAAAGCAGATTTTCACTGTATAGGCATACCTTACACTGAAATGTATCTTTTATTTTGTGACATCACAGCAAGCAAATCCCTTCCTATATCCAAGAGGGGGTTTTGTTTCCTTTTCTATCCCAAAGTGCAAGTGCACTGCTATTCACTGAAATGTGCATAGGTGTGTGTGTGTGTGTGTGTGTGTGTGTGTGTGTGTGTGTGTGTGTGTGTGTGTGTGTGTGTGTGTGTGTGTGGGTGTGTATGGGTGTGTGTGGGTGTGTGTGTGTGTATGTGGGTGTGTATGGGTATGTGTGGGTGGGTGTGTGTGAGTGTGTGTGTGTGTGGTAGTGTGCATGCACATACATATACATGTGTGTACATGTGTGCGAATTTGCATGTGTGTGCACATGCATGTGTCTATGGGTGTTTATCTGCTCACATGTGAGTTTTTGTGCTTGTGTATTTGTTTGCATATGAACATGTGCCCTATCATAGCTAGATGTCCTGTCCAGGACTTGCCTACTTCCCAACATGATATGTCATTCAGCCTGCCCAATACCCGCTCTTTGAAGAAGTACAGTCTCTTTTCCACTCTGATTTGGGTCCTATTCAGTTGGAAGTCATACCTTTTCTTTTTTGCCTTTTCCATCCTTCTCACGTTTGTCACTTTATATTTACCTTACACTAGAAGCGCAGACCATATAATCTCATTGTTTCCTGTTTTCCAGAGAGCACTGTTCCAAACTGTTGATTTCTTTTCAATATGTTGCATCTTAGAATACCCTGATCACTTCCTTCTTTCGATCCTGTATGTATCCCTCTTCTAGAACGGCCTCCAAGACTAGACAATGTACTCTGCATAGGTTCTTATTACAGACTGGTACAGAGGAAGCAGTACTTCCTCATTTAATGCAGCCCAGTACATTGTTTTTCCTGCCCTTTTCATACTACTAATGGCTCTTCATTTTTGTACTTGTTACTTCTAAGTCCTTTTTCTGTTATATTGACTGGTGCCTTAACTTTGCATCTTTGCATTTTACTGTAGTACCTATGGATGTGTTTCTCAAGTTACAGCAATCTACCCTTACACAGGTTAAAACTGAGTTATTCTGTAGATGACAATACAATCCTGCCTCCCAAAATCTTTCATGCTCCTCCCATTAAATTCCACTGCTTATCTTTCATTTTGGTGCTGGCCACAAAGAGGGTGATATTGCTTTTTTCCTATCATTATACACGAAACACAAATATTGAAGAGGTCAGGAACATACCCTTACACTATACTGCTGATTGCCACCCTTTTTTTCCAACATTTCACCTCTCACCACTAGTGCAAGAACCCTACTATAACCATTTCTTCCCTCATTTGTATATTTTATCTCCTGGTTTCAGCAGTCTTAGTTTCTACAACTACCTCCTGTGTGCATTGTAGTCAGTCCCTAGTATGAAAAGGAGACAAAGGCCAAAGTGAAGTCCATCTATACTATATCAAAGTACTTGTCTCTGTTCACCTTCGATTACACTAACAAGATCTTTTGGGTATGAATGCATGACAATGTCTTCTCTTCAGGTTGTTTTCTTCCAAACGTTTCTCAGCCTTACTTTCAAGACATTTTCCATGATCCTTCCTGTGACTGATGTACTTCTGACTAGCCTGTAGTTCCGATGTAAGATCTGGTTACTCCTTGGATTATCCTGGATGATATGCCATTTAGTTCCCGATCCTTGTTATCCTGCACCTTATTCTCTCCCAAACAACTGTCTTTTTCCCAGATCCATGCTTTTGTCACCATGACTACCTCTCCAAACTGGAATCCTAACCCCATTATCCTTGATAAATACTAAAGAAAAAAGATCAGAATGCTATCCTGTTTCTATTGTTCCATTCTCGTCCTGTTTCTATTGTTCCATTCTCGTCCTGTTTCTATTGTTGCTTTCTCCCTTAGCTCTGCTTTAATTTTACTTGATTCTTCTGAACTCTTTTCCTTCAGCTTCGTTTTTTTCTCATTTTATTCCATTTCTATTTCTAGCTTGATGTTTCTAACTCATTTAGTTGCTTTTCTTTTGTTTCTCTGTAAGTTGATATGAAATGGTCCCTTTTAGATCTCCATATACTATAGACGCTTTGCTTTCGTCTACCTTTAGTCCTATTGATTGTTTTTTGTCCTGCTTTGTCTAACCCTTTTACTTTTCTGTTGAAATGACCACCGCCTTAATTGTTCATCGTAATTCAATTAGTCCACTAATTTAGTTCTTCTCTCCCACTCCTGTTCTTACTGTCTCTGATATCAGTTCATAATGTGTTTCTCTGTAGGCCCAATACGTGCATACTTGTAGCTATGTTCTTCATAACGTTCTTGATTGTGAGTCACATTGAAGTATTATCACTGTTTGCCATTGGGGCCATCTATTTTATATTGTATTCTTCCTCTGCAGTGCATATTACCAAGATCAGAATGTTCCTCATCTTAGTTCCTTCTTCCTCTGACAGAAATCTTACTGGTCATTTTTCTACCTAACACTGATGTTTGTGGTAGACAGAAGTCTCCCATTATCATTGCCACCCGTTGCTTCTTTACTAGTTACACTTTCATTTCCCAGCTCAACCCTCTATGTCTCTGATTGCAGGTGAGTGCGTACATATGGCAAATTCTCCCTTTTATTTCCTTCCACCACTACTGACTAGCTGATATCACTGTCCTCTATTTGCATTGGATTATTTTCCTTATATTCTGTTACAATCTATTCTAGCCTTTCTTTTACACACACACACAGCTGCCATTCCTCCCTTTTCCAATTCTTATCATTTCAGTAGGTTCTTAAGCCTGGTCTCTCTCTCTCTCTCTCTCTCTCTCTCTCTCTCTCTCTCTCTCTCTCTCTGTCTCTCTCTCTCTCTCCCTCTCTTGCTGTTAGTTTAGCTACCATTAGCTCTCAGTAAATCTGTCTGGCATTTGGTTGTCATTGCCTGCAGCTTCACAATCACATTCTTCCTAAACTGCTGTCATATTTATCATCACCCTTCACCAAACTGTCTCTGCTCTGCTTAGGTTCTGTTGTCACTGTGGTTTCTTCTCTCACCTTCTTACCATCATCTTTACTATTTTCCTTTGTTTTTTACCTCCATTTCTGTCTGGAATGTCCCCATCTACCCCATTTTTCTATTCTCCTTTTATCTCAGTCTATAGATACCTCTGTTTTGATAGAAGTTTTTGACCCATCTTTTAACACCACTGTCATCTTTAAGGGCTGAGATGCAAGCCTATCCATGCAGTACAGGTCTTTATCCTCCCTCATTCACTCACGGTCTTCTTTTAATAATATCTCTTTTTCTTCTCCACTCCTTGAGCCAACAATTGTACTGACTAATTCATGTATTCTGATCAATTCAACATAATTAAAAAGTTATTTAAACCTACATGTACTGCCTTCTGACATCCACTCTGATGGAGTATTTGTGCCCACATGGGTCATTATGCGTGAGCATGACCTGCCTTTTGAATTTACTCCTGTTACTGCTTTACCTTTTCTGGTTAAAGTCAGCTCACAGGCCATTTCTTCTGTGACTCATTCCTTTCTTTTGCTGCCTCACCTTACTCTTCAGGTGATACCCTACCTTTCTTCCCCTGGCTTAAGCTAATTCTGTTCCTCCACTCTCACTAATACTTCTGCTATTGGCTTCCGCTCCTTCCCCCAATACTTAGCTTCCTCGTCATCCTTACCTCGCCTCTTGGTATTGCTTTGTCTTGTTTTCTATACCTGATCTGCTGTCTATGTATTCGGCCTTTCTTACCTGTTGCTTCAGCTATGTCCTCTACATTCTACTTCCTTTTAGGGTTTCCTCCTCTTCAATGTTCTTTTCTCCATCTTTTGGCATTCACACACCTAACAACCCTTAGGTTGAATAAATGACTATTCTTCTCCCCTTCTCCATCTTCTTTTCTAATCATCTGCTCACTGTTTCCCCTACAAAACATCTGTCTTCCATTTCTCTGCATGTGTCATGCCCTGGCCTCTTTGCTGTTCCCATCTTATATTTTTATTTCTTTATCTCTGTTTGTATCTCTTTTTAACCCACACCCTTCACTTGCTACCTCCTTTCTTTTCTCCATCCTTTATCCCAGTTTCCTGATCATGTCCCACTTCCATTTTCAGCCCTGCACTATCTGGCCTAGCCTCATTCCTACATCTGTAACCTCTCTCTTTTCAAGCATAATGCACAACCAGCACCCTCCTCTTAGCCACACTACTAACCAGCAACCTCACACTCTGGCCATATCTTACCCCTTCTCCTTCCATACCTCCTCCACTATTTCTCCCTGCATTTTGCCTTTCTTTTTTCCCCATTTTAAGTGCTATGTTTCCTTTTATAACTCAGCCGTGATCAGCAGTATCTCTTCATGCAGGGTTTTCTGCTGCTCATGTCTGCACTAAAGATTAGCAACATCTACAGACAAAGTAATGCTGAAGAGTATAGTTTTCCAAACAGTTTTCTGTTAATATTATGCATAATACAGCAACTTACATCTCGCTTGACATAAGGGACAGTAGGTAATATGACGAGTGAGAAGCATATTTGCACGCAAAACTTTAAACAGTCTTAAATACACCATGCAATTAATCTAACAGAATATAATCTTATTTCTATGTAATATCCACTGATGCTAAAACAGCATCCTGTGCAATAAGTAACAGCTGTGAAATTTTTGTGCAATAAATATCGCATTTCCTTAGACTAGTGCCAACAGAATCCTGTGCAATAAGCAACAACTGTGGATTTTTTGTGCAATAAATATCTTGATTCGTTAGACTAGTGCCAATAGAATCCTGTGCAATAAGAAGTAGCTGTGGAATTCTGTGCAATAAATACCGTGTCCCTTTAGCTTAGTAAATGTCTGTTGGTATGTAAAACAATAAATATTATGTAATAGGAATGTCTAAATGTAGTATGTGTGAATTGTAGTATATATCAGATGTTTGCACATAGAGCCTGGAGTAATGTAATTTCATTCTGTTGCATTTGTTGTGGGATCAGTAAAGTTTACTTTGACTTTGACTATATTGCATACACAAGAGAATTAAAATCTTTGGATGTTAAAGTAACTCAAACTCAGCAAGAAGTTAGTGCATATTCTTTGATGCTAAACAACAGTGACCTCAGACAAAACTAATGGGAAGATGGTATCTTTCTAAAGGATATACAGTCAAAGTGGTTTGTACAGAAGGCAACCTTCAGTAGAAAAAAGTGGATAAAATAAATTTTCAGTGTGGATTTATTCCTGACTTGTAGCAAGATTAGATAATATCGTGCGCTGTGGCCATATAGTGTGCACTCTCTCAGATGTTGCCAATGCTGTGAATTCTGTGGGCACTTTGAAAAAGATTACGTCTGATAGATCTATCCATTTCCAACAGATTAAGTAAGCAGAAGGTTAATATCCCTGCACAGCCTGCTTTTGGTTTTCTAAACCAAAATGCAACTATAGATATTCATAATATCTATACATTTTTTTAAGATTAGGGAAGGAATATATATATATCTCATAACTGATAAGTTATTGATTAAACAGAGCTTTACATGACACATGCCTTTTGTTGTTTGTGATATGGATTTGGCTGCCCAAAACTTTATATGAAGGACACAATTGCAACATTGAAGTACAGGCTCTGGGAAAAAATAAGAAACATTAGATACATAAGTAATGGTCCCCGTTTCCATTCATGCCAATGAGCTGCCTGTGGTCAGCATTGTATCCATGTGATACACAAAACTTGAATTTGTGACATTACACCACTTTGGGGGTAACAGTTTTAACTTTTTAAAGAAGTATGAAAGTTTTTGGATCATTTGAACACTAAAAGCAATGAGACATAAACGTGAGTTTTAGCCTTAAATCTTTCTTAAACAAGTGAGTATTTGTATTTAGATAATATGGCACACTTCTTGCTATAAAAGTCTCCTAATGAATGACGTCTCTGCATCAAACTTCCTGCGCCTTGTTAGCCCATCTGTTCACTTTGATTAATTGCAAGTAGAATCATTTTTTATTCTATATTTTAATATTTTATAGGGAATAATTAGCAATGGGTGGTTATATAAAGATAGTTAATCATGTTTCAGTCTGTCAGTTAAAGAATGAATGGTTCATATGAATGATGCAGGTTGGCATATTTCTGAATGCCCATTTAAGTTTTTGTTTATGTTGGAAATAAAGTAACAGTGTATGGTCTACCTGTGTTTTGAGCTTAAAAAAAACTTTAGTGTGTGTGGACATGAAAACTGTGGTTTGAGATACAGTGCTTTAGGATATTGCACAGGTTGTTTTGACAGGAAACACTGGCTTGGTCAAATTTTATTGTTTCAGAACACATCTTAGTGTCAGAGATGCATATTTGCATTTTTATCACAACATAGTTTTGTTTTCATCTTTGAGCATATGAGCCAGGAATTTTTCATTGGTTCTTTTCAAAACTGATATGTGAGGTAGCAGCACATTTTACCATAGATTAATTTACTGTTTCTTCCAGTGTTAATGGTTTAGTTGCAGCTGAAGTATTTATGACTTTGAAGAACAGAAGTAGCCCAAATCACAGAGGCTTGTTCAGATTTGCCTGCTTATTGACTTTCTCACTGAACTATTAAAATCTTTAAAAATAAGGAAGTTCTAATTGTAGTATGCAGTATGGGTGCTAGATTGTTTTGTAGCACGTTGCTGTGGACATCTGGCTGGCTTTGTGAGGATCAGACTGTAGTTACAGATTAATACATAAAGTTGTTAAGACACCAGAATCACTATTTGTGCAGACAAAGCCACATTCCAGGACTCTGAATATCTAGCTCTTATGATATTATATAATTTCTCAGTCACTCTAAGGCCTGTAGATTGGTGCAGTTAGCCCTGGCTGTAGGGATTTGTTAGGTTCTACACATAGGTATATCATCCATCCTTCTTGCTTTGGGGATATAACTACTGTCTTGCAGTCCACATCCTGCCATTGCTTTTGTGGGTCTATGCATTTTTAAATATTTTTCACAATGTGCCCAGTTATGGCATGCCTGGTCATGATGTATCTTTTCATTAAGTTTCTAGCCCTAGTTTGTGTATTTGGTTCATAGTAAATTATCATATATACATTATTCAAACCATGCATCTAGTTATACATGCATACATACAGTCACATACAGGAAAAATAAGTTGTAGGTGATCTAGCATAATAAAAATATCATCTGATGATTTTTTTCCATAAATATATCAGCAGAATTATATCATTATGTCTTAAGTCTTGATAGTTAATGCAGGCACTTCAACAATCCCTTTGATGATTCTAAATTAAGTCTTTTTAATCTCCAACATTTAGATACACAGCTATGACCCATTGTTAGAAGGCCTGCTATCACTGGCAATCCTGCAGTATTTCAGATCTCCTGCATGCTGCAGTGGCATTCCTGTTGTGCCTTGGAATGTGATATGTATATATATATATATATATATATATATATATATATATATATATATATATATATATATTCATCTATGTCTTATCATGTATTGAGAGCCTCATTAAGATGTCTTGAAGCTAAGGTGTATGATAGATAACATTACAGTCTAGTCAGGCAGTCTCTGGAATACTCAAATTATCAGTGTCAGAGGTTTTTAATCACCTCCATTGTAGTCTGGAATCCTGCTTTGCTTGTCAAATCTCATAGATAATATGAAATGTTATTCTGTCTACCGTGTTCTTATTAAATAGGTTCATAGGTTCATAGGTAGGTACTAGGCTATTGGCCCTAGGCCCTATACAAACCTAGCCAAAAAGATACCCTGGCTTTCGCCACCCAAGAAAATTATTTTCCTGTGCCCCTGTCGAGCAGAGCCACAGAAGTGATCCCTGGGGTGAATTTCCCAGTTCCCATCCAATCATCAATATTTTTCTTGAAGAGTGCTAATGAGGAGCTCTGTTTGACATAGATAGGTAGTCTGTTCCAGGGTATGGGAAGTCTCTTGGACAGAAATCTATCCCTCCAGCATGTTCTGTTTATTGTGGTGACAAGGTTAAGGTCCTTAGAGCGTGTAGCTCGGAGGGATTGGGATTTCTTTAAGTGGGGCATGTCCAACAGTTCTGGGTTTGACATAGCTTTATATGTTAGGCAGAGATTGCCCCTGAGTAGGCGATATGTGATGGCGTAAAGCTGTAGTTTTTTGAGACGGTCTGCATAGGGCATCTGTTTGAGGCCAGTAATCCTCTTTGTGAGGTATTTCTGTGGTCTTTCCAGTTTTTGTAGATGTCTTGTGAGGTACATACCAAAAGGGGCATTGTACTCTATAATGGGCCTAATGAGCGATAAGTAGAGGGGAACAATGACCTCTTTTTTTCTGGATGAGAATCCTTTTGTGATGAGATGAGCCATGTAGAAGGATTTCCTCACCACTGTGGCGATGTGATTATCAAAGGAGAGACTACTGTCCACCTGTGTCCCAAGGTCTCATCACATTTTCGGCATTAAGTAGACTACCAGCTATGTAGTAGTTCATGGGTACAGAGTTTTTACCAAAGGGGATGACAATACACTTTTTGGCATTGAGCTTCAGGCCATGGCTTTGACACCAGGTATCTGTCTCAGTGAGGCCCTTTTGTAGTTTGTCCACATCATTAGGAGTTTCAATTATGGCTCCTAGCTTGCAGTCATCTGGAAACTTTGTTAGCCAAAGACCTTCTGTGTTGGCCTGCACTTCAGAGAAGTAGATACCAAACAGGAGGGGACCCAGGACTGAACCCCGTGGTACTCCACTTGTCACTGGTCTGATGTCGGATTGGAATCCGCTACTTTCACAGTATGGGTTCTGTGATACAGGACTGGGTTTCTTATTGTGGGGAGGCATTGAAACAGTTAGAGGATGGTAGATGTTATATGGCTATGCCATTGGATCCTACTGGGAGGTTTAAAATGGAAATTGATACCTTTCTAGTTGAAGCCAAGGAGGAAGGCATCATCACTAGCATAGACATCTTCCATCTTAAGGTACCTGACTCCAAACCACAGGATCTCTATCTTTTACCCAAGATCCATGTTTTGTTGTTCTTCTTTAGGCTTTTCCCAGTTAGGGGTCGCCACAGCGGAACTTCGGGTCCGCTAATGATTGAAAGTAGAATTTTTTAAGGGTGGCAAGGTGCCAGCTCAATGCCCAACCTTCAACAAAGGCACGCCCATTCTACGCATGTCTTTCGAATGCCACTTGACAGCGGGGAGGACATGCAGACTCCAGATAGAAGGCGCTCCAGCCGAGAATCAAGCAGAGAACCTCTTGCTGTGAGGCAACAACGCTACCACTGCACCACGGCGGCCTTTATCCAAGATCCATAAGGATCCCAAAAATCCACCGGGGAGACCTATAGTGGCAGATAGGGGCTCCCTTACTGAACCCCTCTCCGAATTTCTGACACAATATTTGAAACCCCTGTTGGTTTATGTACGAGCTCGCATTCGGGATACTACCCAGTATTATTTCAGAAATGCAGCTGGAACAGGATTGGCTTCTATGTACCCTGGATGTCACCTCTTTGTATGCCAATATTCCACATTGGGCAGGGTTGTTAGCATTACAACACTGGCTGGATAAATCTGAACTGTACAAACCGGGTTTTACACCTTTCTAGTTTGCCTGGCTGAACACGTTTTAACAAAAAATGTGTTTTATTTTCAAGATCAATGCTTTTGGCAAGTACAGGGAACAGCCATGGGGGGCCTCTTTTGCACCCATTTATGCCGATCTGTTCATGGCATACATGGAAGAGGAGTTGATTTATGATGCATGTCACAATTTGTATATCAATGAGATTGATATTTGGAGGCGATACCTCGATGATTGTTGGTTGGTGTGGAAGTCTGATAACATTTTCTTGCAAGAGTTTGTGGATTATCTTAATGAGAATAAATGGGGCATTGAATTTAAGGTTACGTTCAGTGTGACTGAAGTTACCTTTCTGGATGTTCTTGTTAGTAGAAATCTGGATAATACCTTGGATACCCAGGTATATAGGAAATTTCCCCAATATAATTCTCTCTTGCATGCCACCATCTTCCATCCACAACATAGCTTCTGGAACATCCCAAAATCTCAGTTTTTAAGGGTCAGAAGGATTTGCTCCAACTCTTCAATGTATGACCAATATAAAAAGGACATGATCCATTGGTTCCAGGGTAGGGGTTACAAACCAGGGGATATTAGTAGGGCTTGCCAATTTGCCTCAAGACAGGAAAGGGCTAAATTATTGGAATACAAAGTACAGTCACCAGATATTCAGTCTAGGCTGAGATTTGTTACTGCTTTTGGCAGGAACACCAAATAATTTATGCACATTATTAATAGAAAGTGGAACATCCTGATGGCAGATGATAGAGTGTCTGAACATTTGGGGGATAGATGTTCTTTCTCCTTCTGCAGGGGCCATACATTGGGTTCTTTATTTAGTCATTACAAAAGGTTTGACTATAGGGGGATTTCTCCCATCCAACGGACACTCACGGGGGATACATTGGTGGAAAGTGTCCCTTGTGGACATTGCTCCCATTGTCACAGGGTGAATAAAACTAAAGATTTTACAAGTAAAAATACATCCACAGTCTTTGATATCTCTTTTTGGGCAAATTGCTGCACAAGTTGGGTAATATATTTGGCCACTTGTCCATGCTCCGCATTTTACGTGGGCCAAACTTCAAGACCTCTTAGACTTAGAATCGGGGAACATGTGAGTGATATAAAGAATAAAAGACAGTCCAATGCTCTTTTTAAACATACTTGCAAACATAATACTGCTTCATTTAGATTTACTATAATTGATTGCATATTGGGGAATTGTAGGGACAAATCTGGTAGGCATACTATTTCAAATCTTAAAGAAAGAAAATGGATTATCAAACTGGGGTGGGCATTTTCCTCCTGGTCTAAATGAGCATCTTTAATTAACCAATAGGAAGTTGTTTCGAATTCATGCATGTGTATATAAAGGGTTTTTTGTCCCATTATTTGTATGATGTTTGTTTTTTTTTTTCACTGAAGAAGGCTATTATGGTTTGGGTGTTGGGGCTTTTTTTCCTTCACCCTATGGTACTGTATATTTTGGTACATTAAATTGTTATACCACACTTTGTGCTGGATCTGCTTTTTTGAATTTGACTTTGGACTTTAGAGCCTTTGCACTTGCCATATGTGTGGGTCTGGACTGACTTTAGATTTATAACTCTATGCCACAGGGCCAGGCTATTCTCCTCCACCCTTGTAAACCCAGACACATAATTTGTTCAAACAACCCCTTTCTTCCTGTGTTCTTATTGTCTTCATCTCCTTTTCTTTTCTGGAAAGGATTGCCCAAGACAGTTGTTCTTAACTCATTCTATGGCAATATTTCATTCTATCCTATCTAGATATAAAACAAAATTGATGCTTACCTCCCTTCCTATTAGAAATATTTTTCTTAAGCCATGAACAGTCAGAAGAGTAATACACAGTAATATCCTAAATGTACTTTGATTTAATTCAGTTTTAATCACAATGATTATATTTTTGCATGTTATGTGTTTATATTTGTTTAGCAGTTTAAGTCAGTTTTGATGTTTAGAGCTGGGGCTGGAAGTGTAGCATTTGGGATAATAGTTTTTGTTTCCTTCCAGCATTCTCCTCTCAAGTTCATAAAAAGTACTGTCACTCTGATGCATTAACTTTTTTAACACAGTCATAAGTCACCAGTGAGATTTATGTTTTAGTACTGCTGTTGTGCTATAATGCATATAAAGTTGAAAATGGACTGTGCCGAGATTTTATTTTTGTTATTACCCCATCCAATAATAAACAGAGGAAGTGTGGGGGAAAATTATGTAATCAACTGCCTTAGTGTTATGCTATAAAAAAAAAAATCTGTCTGCAAAGTCTTAAACCAATTATCTATTTTATTATAGGGCATAAATGGAGATAAAGGTCCAGGAGGACCCATAGGTGAACCTGGTTACAGAGGCGATCAGGTACTATACCATATCCTAAATGAGCATGCCTACAGTATACTGTCAGCTGTATATCTTGTCAGTCATGTATAACAGTGTGGTATTTCTTCAGATTCAGCCCATATATGTAACTGCCTAAAGCAAATGCTATGTGACATTCATATAGATTGTGTGACCCGTTTATGAAATAGTTATTGCATCTATTCTGTGTACGTCTGTCTTTCTTTGATAGCAGTAACATTGTTATTCTTGCATTTAATAAAAACATGTTCATTTTTCAACAGGAAAATGCTTTAGGCAAATATATGTACAGCTACAAAAGTCTAGTAAACCAATATGAAAGCACGTCTTACATAAGACATGAAACAAACATCTTTGTGGCTTAATATTACTAGGCAAAAAAGTACAGCATTATTAAGTACTTCATTAACTGCAAAATTCAAAAAGAGTTTTCTTTTTTGATACAAATAAATCAGGATTTTCTTAGGAACTGTATTGTTTGTTGCTGAATAGGTTTTTGACACTTAGAATATCAGACCTAAAAGACTACAAATTCCAAAGAAGCTAGACTTGAAGAAGGGAAAGATGGGTAGAATTACATTTCCTCAATTTCATACATTTCCTCAATTTCTTGTTCCTCTTTCAGGTTATGCAGTCTTGAAGTTGGTATTTACATATTTTGTAGTTATAGGGTCTTACCCTCACATTGTCAATGATACAGGTAGCCTTCCCTGGGAGTATAGCTTTGTCGCAAGGTTTTAAATGTTTTGGGGTTGAGTGCTCATAAGATGATTAAACAAGAAGTGTTAATTTATAGTACCCCCATTTTCATATATTTAATATCAGTTGTTCAAGTACTGACATGAAATGATCATAAAAATAACAAAACTTATGATAAAGTGAGCTTAAAATAATTATATCTGTTTATAAAATTACAGATTTAGCCAGTTTAAGGGAACACCACTGTTAGGCACTGAAGGGTGACCTTTCCAGGAGTGTATAGAATACTGGAATGCTGTTTTGATAAAAATTTGTGATAATGGTTTATCAAAACATAAACTGACTTGTTTAACTTTAAAATAGATTTTTAAATTTGCAGTAATATATATATATATATATATATATATATATATATATATATATATATATATATAGTCTTTCCTTCAGTAACTGTGTTAACAGTGCTTTATGATACAAATAATTCCATTGGCAGGCACTATTAATAAATAGTCATTCCAAGACCTTACTGATAAAATCAGTATCACACCTGCTTTGAGGAAACTGTGCAGTTAAGGCTTTTACATTCACACAGGTTGCAAAGCTTAAATCCATATCTCTAACCCCAGATATACCAGCAACTGGGGATATGGGCCTTGAATTCCAGATTGCTGCCACCAGTTATGTATAAGGGGGATAATTACTCTTAAGAGCTTACAGTAAATGTGCTCTACTGCCTCACTTTATGATCAACAGTTACCTCATCCAGATGCACTTTACTCTGTACAGCTAAAGAACAGGCTTATAATTACTGTCTCATCAGGATTTTACCCACTTCTTCACCTCAGTCTGAGTCCAGAGTCTTCCAGTGCAATCTTACCAATAGTAATTGAGACTTAACCATACTATTTTACACACACACACACACACACACACACACACACACACACACACACACTTCCCTGGATATTACTGATACCTGTTCAGTGACAGTACCACTTTCATTTGTCCAGGGTGCACATTGCCACAGGTCTCAGTCACTAAAATGTATTTTAGTCAGCCAACCAATATCTTAGATTATAGTAGCATATATCCATAGCTGTACAGTCACTCTTCAAAAGATATATATACATACAATCAACTACGGCTCTGAAGTCATCCAATTCAACTAAAAAATCAAACCAGCCACAAGCTTTTGTAAATCATTATATAAAAAGAATTAAGTAGAAAAATCATGTAAAACACAAACAATTTAGACAAACATGACTCCAAAGGTAAATGGTCCATTCAATAGTTGTAAAGTAACAGAAAATCCAAAGAGTGAGACCAACACACGTTCCAGGTCTAAATCATAGGAGTCATGACAAAAACACTATAACCAATCATATTACACATTTACTATCCATCTGGTGGCCATTCAAATTTCACTAGCTGTAACAATGGTTATAGGTGCTTTGTTATGCCTCCTCTGATTGGTGACACTGTCTTATTTAAATGTTTCACTAAAATTAAATTAAATTGGTCTGATGAAGCAACTGTTTATGTTGTGAAAGCGCTCAACAACTTTTAATATTTTTATATTCTATTTTATTAAATAATTTTTAGACCTAGAACGTGGGTTGGTCTCAGTCTTTGCATTTTTTGTTACTTTTGAAGTGCTGAATAGACCATTCAAAATGCTAAACATATTTGTAATGCAGGGAGCACAGCTCCCCACATCCCCTGCTAACTATATATATATATATATATATATATATATATATATATATATATATATATATATCAATTCTAAGATCGCACAACAGTGGAGAAGGGGCACGTTCCATCATTCAGTATTTTGAATTTTCAGTCCTTTGGGATTCAGTCTTTTGTTTATTTTCAGTCTTCTGAACACTTATGTGAACAATAGGATGCTTTGCTCAACAAAAACACTACACAGTTCTTTCCTCTTGCTAAGTCACTCTCATTCAGCATCTCCATGTTTTCAAGTCTCATCTCCTCCAAAGGCCTCAACATACTCACCTCCTTCTTTCACATTCTCTATGGCAAGAGTCCCTCGTTCAGTAGTAGGTGTTCCTAACATAATATCAGTGGATTCAAGACATGAAAGCATTTTGCTATATCCTTAGACTAAGGCAAAAATCATCCTCAATAGGATCAGTTTCATTCAGCATTTTATTTAGTATAGTGTCAAAATAGTCATAATGACGTCTCCAGGCCATGTGAGACTGTCAATTCCATTTTCTGCATGCAGAGTTTTCTGCAAGACATTAAACTCTGTAGACTTGTAGTATCCTAATCTGCCATATTGGGAACATGCATATCCCCCATCATTTCTCCAACAAGAGAGAACCCTTAGCTCCGCTAATAAAAAGAATAACAGATTACTCCAGATAAAATCTCATTTAGCTAGCAGATCTAGATAACTTTTTCTGATGCCCTCCCTGTGTGCGGAATAAATATGCCTTGTTGAAGTTTAAAGTAGTTTATTCAGTTAAGTAGGCTGATGGATGAGTGTTCTTGTCCTAAATTATCATTTGAACAAGAACACTCATCCATCTACTTAACTGCTCTTCTCCAAGTTAATACCACTCCCCGTGATAATGGATATCTCCCTACATCTCCCCTCCCATCATGCTGTCCATTGTACCCTTGCCATTCTTCTCCATTCTCCAGCACCAATCATACCGTCCTTTGAAAAGTCCCCCATCCTCTGCTACCCAACTCTGTCATATCCTACTTATTACCTACTCAGCACTTAAACATACTCTCTTGTTACTGCCATATGTATATAATGAAGCCCAATGCAGCTCCTCCCTGTGCAGTCTCATATTAAAATTAATGTTATACCCTATAACTTCATATTCAAATATTTTTGTCTTTTTGTCAAAGGCACAAATAGTACACCATTTGAATTCTGTATGTTATTCCCTGTATTATTCTATATAATCCACACGTTGTTTACATGACTGTTGGAGCTTTTTTCCCCAGGTCACTGCTGGCAATGGGTTCCATACCCTGTGTGGCTTTCTCGATAAACAGATGGCAATAAATAAATAGCTGTGAATAATGTTCTTATCATATATAATATACTTTACCATATATAGTCTATACTGTTGTGAGGGGGGTTTAATTCCACTGAACAAGTTCTATACTCAACTAAATTATATATAAGATTTACACTTTTTTATATAATAGTAAGTTAGTAAAGAAGTATATGCTTCTATAGCATACAAAATGACAGCAAATATTACTGTTTGGAAAAAAAACGATTATTTGGGATAGAGTTGAGTCACTATATGCATCTTTGCCAAAAACACTTTTGACAATAGTGGACTTTTTTATTTTCTTTACTTTTACGCAGCCTCAAAATATTTGGGGGTGTTTACATGCATGGAGGATGCAAAAGGGCGCGTTCTTCTGCAAAACTACTTTGGAGGTTCAGTAAAAGTGGTTTAGCAGGTGTTTTTATTTTTTGTATTTTACATTTCTTGAAACAGCATTTGGTGAATCAACATGCTTTTGGTGTAAATTAGCCTTACATAGTCTTTCTGGCTTAAAAAATTAAAAAGGTTCAGATTTGTTATAAACAGAATGGCAAACAAAAAGACATCTAAATGTCTATATAAGACTGTTGCTGACAAATAGTAATCAAATACATACATTTGTAAACAGATGAAACATGCCAATGAGTTTCATGGAACAAAGTTTGGACTGTTTTGATTCATTCAGACTGAAGTAGCATCAGCAATGGTTGGTGACCTCATAGCTAGGGATTGGCTGCAAGAAGAAATTAAATGGGTGAGGTAAACTAGAATGTGAAGGAGTCTGTATTACAACAAGTAAATAACTGTTCAACTATTATCAAACAACAGCTGTAGTCAAGTCACTTTTATTCACAGACTGCCTCAGTAACAAGTCCAAATGGTTACTTGATTTACTGTATACACATCAACTGAGCAAATAAAATAAATACTAATGGGCACAGTAATGCATTTCATTTTACTTAACTCAAAAAACATACTAACATTATCAAGTGAAATCAATGGTTGTTTAACTATGGTCAACTGACAATAAGGGCCAGTCATTTTCATCCACAGACTGCCTTCTTGATAACCAAATACAGCTACTTTATTAAGGGTAGATGTAATGGCTACAATAATGTATTTTAGCATGTTGCTGTGGGCTGCATACAATGTAGCCTACTATAACCTCTTCTGTACATATATCCCCAAACACATATGTGCCCACCACTTACTAATATTTCAGTGGATGTATATACTTCTAATATCTAATTATTATTAAATGAATAAATACAGAAGTAATAGCCACAATAATAAATTTCATCTTGCTGCTGTCAGACACATATAGTATAACCCAATAAACCCACAGCAATCCCCTACAGACCCAACACACAAACACACTCACATGCATATGCACACACACACACACACACACACACACACACACACACACACACACACACACACACACACACACACACATCCTCTAATTCAAGCAAACACATACACAGAAACACACACATGCACGGACACAAACACGCACACACACACACACACACACACACACACACACACACACAAACACATACACATGTGCACAGATGTTCCTTCCAATTACAACCACTTTAGTGACAGTATACCGCTGAAATATCTGATTGAGATTAAATGAATGAACACATTAATGGCCTTAGTAAAATATTTTACCTCAGGTCTATATTAGCTTATCGAATGGACTAAATAGCAAAAGCTATTTAGTCGTTCCGATACTGTCGAAATAGCAAAATAGCAAAGACATGGAACATCGAATTTTTTTCCCAGGGATAAAATTTGGTGAGCCATCTTCAGGACTTTGCCATTTCCTCCACTATGGTGCGATCTTGGAGTTGGTATATTTAAGTAGGGGTGTGTGGGGGGCACAGCCCACCACATCAGGGGGTGTGGGGGTGAAGCCCCCCACTTATCTTTGTGTTTCAGGTTTTTTTTTTTTGTGGAGCAGGGAATTTTTTCCCTGGGAAAAAATTTGCTGTTCCATGTGTTCGATATTTTGTGGTTTAGACATTATCGGTACGATGAAATAGCATTCGCTATTTATATCATACGATAATGTAATATAGATGCTTTTACCTCATTGTTGTCAAATGTATACAAGGCAATCCATTACAACCTCCTCACATGCACATCCATACACCCAGCCACAGACATACAGACACAAAAACACATGTTCACACATACAGATGAGTCCACCAACTACAGCCAATTAATTGACTGTGTGCACCTAAGATATTTGATTGTGATCAAATGAATGAATAAATACATAATTAATATTCACAGTAACACACACACACACACACACACACACATTATCTCACTTATCATACATAAAGTACTCACTTCTAATAAAAATGGCAACAGTTCCTGAGGTCTGTCTTTATTCTATAGCCTTCAGTGCTGCCAGTTATCTTGGCAGTGGTATCACTGGTTGAGATGTTCTTCTAGCTTTTCTCCCTGGTAGACTCAGCTATATGTTCAGTTGCTCCCCCTGGAAAAAACAAAATATTTTATTTTGTACTTTACAAAATCTTCTAACATGTTTATTTGCTCCAGAAATCATGGACTTCACTGGGGGGATCAGCATACTAAGTTTAGCTACACCAGCAACCCAAAAATGTGGACTTCTTGCTGCTAAAGCAAAAATGTGTGCATCACAGTCTGTATAGTGCAGGCAGACCTGCTACCACACACTACATTGTCTCGACCCATTTGTGATGCTGGTGACTTCCCATTGGTGGACCCTTGTACAGCACCAGATCCATTCATTAATATAATATGATTATGACTCTAGCATCATGTATAACAACAACTTTGTTATGAATCATAGGTACTCATGCCAGCAGCATACAGCACTACTCTGTAGGGTAGCACAGTACTATACAGCAAGCCATGGCAAGGCTTGTTGTATAGTAAGATTAAGCAGCAGTCTTACACAGTAGTAACATTTAGTGTTAACAGGCTGCACAGTGGTACTTACTAGACCCAAGCACAGAAGTGTCTGACATACATTATCATGTCCATCACTCCTGTGCACCAAGAAAACAAGACAACGACTGTGCTGTCCTGGGCAGTATCTTGATTGGTTACACTGAACTGCAGTAGTCCCTGGCAGTGCACTGGACAGAGAGCACATTATGCATTTGCACATTGGCACTCTATATTCCTGAATCTCATGGCTTGTATTTCCTGTATGGATACAAAAGCTGAGTTATATTCAGTAGACTTAACATACTGAACTAATTTACTAATGCCAACATTTTGTTGGAAACAATCTAAACAAACATTCTAAGATGGGATGACACCCTATCTTGTAATTTTGATTCTGTTGCTATTCTTTTCAAATCACAATTATTATGATAAAGAATACTGTCATAAATCTTCAAAAACTATAATAAATTACTTTTAGCTGTTGATAGTGTTGATTGTGTGTATTGCATAGTAAATACAGAATTAAATTGTAATTCAAGTTTGAGAATAGAAAAGGTATTTCCAAGTCCTTTCTGTTTTGAAAGATAAACATGAACCAATACAATAAACAAATGCTAATAAATGAAGCACTGGTACACAAAAAAATCATTAACGTGTAACTGAGACTTCAAGTAGCTATCTGTTAAAACACCTGAATACATTATAAGTTAGACTGATGATCTGCCATGCAGCAATGCAGCTGTCATTGCTAGCAAATACTGCCTAGGAGGGGGAGAGATAAAAGATGCAGAAACCCAGTTGTGAATTTCAACCAAACCAAGCATCAACCCTATCGGTCTTTGTTTTTTTTCAAACAGTTCTAATAAACTAACCACAATTATTTCATTAGCATAAGTGATGATTTTAATTTACAATTTTAGTGTAGAGATTGTATTTAAAATAACTGAAAAGCAAAGGGTGCATTAAAAAACCTGGAGGAACTCCTTACTGTTGTCTAATAAATAAGGAAAACACAATTCATGTTTTATAGTATTTTAAATAAGGCTCTAAATACTCAAAGTACAAGAGTCAAACTTCAAATCTTTCTCAAAACTAATCACGTAAGTTCATAAATTTAATAACAATGTTCAGGCCTGGAGGCCATTGAAGAACACCAACTCTCTTTTAAGTTGATATTAAAGGCCTAATCATCAAAGCAGCTACCAAGCAGATTTTTAAATCAGCAAATGCTGCCCCAAAGCATTAATGTGTTAAGTCAACTTATTCCACATTACTGGAATTACTTGGGTTATGTAGGCACTCCTTATAGGTTCATAGGTTCATAGGTTCATAGGTTTATACTAGGCTATCTGCCCTAAGGCATTTATAAGCCTAGCCCAAATTTTTGTGGCTTACGCCACCCCTTATATGAAAAAATACTGTGCCCATTAGTTTGTTGTGCCTCTGTCCAGCAGTGACACAGAGATGATTCCCGGGGTAAACCTACGATCTCCCATCCACAGGTCTAGATTTCTCTTGAACAGAGTCAGCGAGGTGCTCTGCCTCACATGGACCGGGATTTTATTCCACAGCATAGGGAGTCTCTGAGTGATAAATCTATCCCTCCAGCACGTCCTATTTATATCCGTGCTAAGGTTTAAGTCGCTTGCTCTAGTGGTTTTGGTGGATTTGGATTTTTGAGGTGGAGCATGTCCATTAATTCCGGGTTGGACATGGCCTTGTATGTCAGGCACATGTCACCTCTGAGCAGACGGTATGCGACTGAATAGAGCTGGAGTTTATTCAATCTGGCAGCATATGACAGATTTTGGAGTCCCTTTATCCTTTTGGTGAGGAACTTTTGGGGTCTCTCCAATTGCTGCAGATGTCTGGTGAGATACATCCCGAATGGGGCATTGTACTCGATCATTGGTCTGATAAGTGAAGAGTACAGGGGAACAATGACCTCACTAGATCTGGATGTGAATCCCTTCATGATCAGGTGGGCAATGTAGAAGGTCTTTCTAACCACTTTAGCAATGTGAGTGTCAAAAGAAAGGCCACTGTCAACCTGGGTCCCCAGGTCCCTGATAACCTCTTCTGTGCTTAGTGGATTGCCACCTATATGGTAGCTTGGGGTTACCTTGTTTTTCCCGAAGGGTATGACTATACATTTTTGGCGTTTAACTTCAGGCCATGGCTCTGGCACCAGCTATCTGTTTCCGTGAGTCCCTTCTGAAGGATATCCGTGTCCGATGCACTTTCCACTATGGCGCCCAGTTTGCAGTCGTCTGCAAACTTTGTCAGCCAAAGTCCTCCCATGCTGGCCTGTACTTCTGAGAAGTAGATGCCAAACAATAGGGGGCCAAGGACCGAGCCCTGTGGGACACCACTTGTAACTGGCTTGGAGTCTGACACAGCGCCAGCAACTCTAACCTTGTGGGTTCTGTCCTTAAGCCAGTTTGCAACCCATCTTGTGACATATGGGTTTACATTTAAGCTGGTAAGTTTTTCTACAATACCCGAGTGGGGTATTGTGTCGAAAGCCTTTGCAAGGTCAAGGTAGGCTGTATGGACTGCCTTTCCCTCATCAATGGCCTTGGTGACTGTTTCGAAGAAGACGACCAAGTTCAAAAGGCATGATCTTCCCTTGACAAAGCCAAACTGGGTCGGGTCCAATGTCTGCAAGTCCCCTATATCTTTGTTTATGAGCTCCATTATGATCCTCTCCATAGCTTTGCAGGCTAGACTTGTTAAGCTTATGGGGCGGTAATTACCAGGGTCCGTAGAGGCGCCGCCTTGGCTTAATAGAGTTTAATTTTAGAGTAAAGTTGAGATCGTTGTATCTGAATATGTTTGAATTTGTGTAGATGTCCATATCCAAGCTATCATATAAGAAATAATCTTTAAATACTTTAAATGCAAAATGTATTTTTATAATAGTAGCAAAGGATAGTAAAGAACTTTAACTTTATACATCTTTGTTGTTAATGCAGGAATTTCACTAATGGTATGTAGCTTGTGAATTTTCTTTGTACTGGTCCATGCATCTGTTACTGTTTGTATAAATATAAAACATGGTGCTATATTCAAGGACTGGACTAATGTAGATTTTATATTGATCAAGAAATTTCTCTTATGGATATGTTTTTCAACCCTACCCTATGCTTTCTCATGGCTTTACTTTTAACCTCTACCACAAGCTTCTTGAATTTAAAGTTGTTGCAGATATACATTCTCAAGTCCTTGTGCAATGAAACAATATCCATTTCTGTATTTGCTAGTGGTATGGATGGGATGCCTTTAATAACTCAAAGATCAAAGCTTTGCACTTGTTTACACTGAACTCTAATCTTCTTATTGCCTAGTCCGAAAGATCACAAGAAAAGGTTATTTTTTCATAGTCGACACTAGATTCTACAACAAAACCTGCTTTGTTGTCATCAGCCTAGCATATAGCTGATTTTGATGCATCCACAAGAATGGGTTTGAAGTTTGCCTGACAGGCACTCCTCACTTTTCCAGTCAAAGCAGGAGAATTATGTGAGACAAGCATGTGATAATGCCCATGTGACTTATCAGCAGAGGTTGTATCTTTGACTAAATCTTCCTCTCCCTGACAGTTACCATTAATGATATGAAGACTGGGGTGCAGGGTGTGGGAGTCGGTCTTTTCCTCTAACAAAAAACAGTGCGTGAGGGGATTATATCAAATTCTTAGGTGCTCAACAGGAGAAAAAAACAGGTAGGAGAAAAATCACTGAGTCAAGGGGTATTTTGAGAGAAACTTATAGAGTGGACAAAAACAATGGAGACTACTACATAGGGCAAGGCTGTTAGTTAACTGGATTAGTCATTTAGGTTCACATGCTTGCAGAATTGTTGTTCCTTCCTTATCCACAGGCAGCGTTCCTTTTCATGTGTAACACACAGTGGTATGCTGCTGAGAAGAGGAGAGAAGAAATAACCTGTTTTGCAGTGTTTGTGACCTAAAGGTGTTACTTTCAGAGGTTGTTAAATTTAGCAGAAGGCCATAATCCAGCAAATAGTATTTCTTTATATTGTTAATATTCCTAAATGGAAACTTAATATAATTTAGGAATATTAACATTTGTAGGGCAAATTTTATGTTAGGGAATATTGTTTGATTTTTATGCCTATGGTGTCTTGATATGATCAAGTATGGGGCTGGTTGTACAGCTTAATGTTAGGCATTTAGAAAGGTTATTTTAAATACAAGTATATTTAGATCTAAATACGGAAGTCTTTATATATATATATATATATATATATATATATATATATATATATAAAATGTTAAATAACAAACAAATATAATGTTATATGTTTTACTGCTCTTATTGGAACAAGGTATTCTTGATTATGAGTTTTTATTGGAATAACATCTTGCTGTGCTCGGTTGTTTATTATTGCCTACTGATGATATGTGGCTTTAAATATCTTTAATTGGGCTGTTTAATTAATAATGCCTAATTAAGTATAAAATGAACCTGCTTGCTTATTGTAACTGTTTTGTCTGATGAAGGCTAGGTATTTCGTAGCCAAAAGCGCTCACAATAAACAGTTTTATTTGAATTTTTCGTTAGTTGCCGGCTTTTATTGTTTCCGTTCAGTGTATTTTATCAGTTTTTCGTTTGTGGAGTTGAGTTTTGTTTGGCTATATGGAGTCAATGCATTAATACACCAACCAACTAGAAAAGATGCTGCAACAAGGAAACAAAGCTTCCTGAACTGCAGACTAAAGAATACCAGAGAGCATATCACCATATTGGGGTACTTCCCAATATGCTTAGTGACGACCATCTGACCTATGCCATTTGGAGAAACCTTAAAATCCAAAGAAAAATTACGTACAACTGTACCAGAAGCATTAAAAATTTGAACGTTGAAATGCTTACCTTAATTTCAAAATAATGTAACTACACTCTACTAAAACAACTACCCTTAAAATCTGCATTTGCGTTCTTCAACAGAACATTTCTATCCACATTGATTACCTTAGCCCCACTATGTATAGGGAAAGTGAAACATACACCTGCACACTAGTTAAAAGGACAAACCAAACGTAACATGGCAAAAAGAGATAATGCTTAGAAACAATGGAAAATGAGACTGATTTATGATTGGATTTTACCAGGGAAGGCCTCACACATGGGGTGGTGCAGTGATCCCCCATGTTGGTGAGCATGTTGTCAAGGGAATCTAACATCCCTGACATAGTGCTCACCAATGTGGGGGAATCACTGTACTATCCCATGTTTGAGGCCTTCCCTGGTAAAGTCTGATCATAAATCAGTCTCGTTTGAAGTAACGATCGTACTTGACCCACCCTTAGGAGCAAAAGGGTTAAAAAATTTCTCCAAAGTAAACTATAGCCTATTGAGTGATGGCATCAATAGTTTCAGACCCTCTGCCAACACTGAAAGCAATGACCCCTATACTGAGGTGTACACAAATGTCCTGTATAAACATCTATATAAATGTTTTGACCAGAACTGATCATATCAAGATCCTTATTAAAAAATAAGCCGCACTGGTGAACATCCAGCATAAATAGGTTATACAATAAGAGAAATAAACTGCTGTCAAAAAACAAGAGGGAATGGCAAGCCATCTAGTGACATAAGGGTTAATCTGCATTTGGGTGTGTTTCTCAATGATGCCTAAGTGAGGGATTGTATTGAAGGCCTTGGCTAGATGGAGATGTTTTGCCTGATCCCTATGGAACACCGTTGGTAACAGTTCTGCTGGTAGACTTGGCATGCCCAGTTTCGACTGTATGTGTTCTGTTTGTGAACCAGTTCCAGTTAGCAACCCATCTGGTGACATAAGGGTTAATCCCAGGATTGGTGAGCTTCTCAATGATAGCTAAGTGAGGGATTGTGTTGAAGGCCGTTGCTAGCTGGAGATAGGTAGTGTGAACTGTTTTGCCTTCATCCAGGGCCTTGCTGATATTCTCGAAAAAGTCCACCAGGCTGTTGTTTTCCACTCAGCTGCGGACAAAGCCAGTGCTTAGACTGAGACTGAAGAGCGTCCTCAGCAGTTCCACTAACTCCTGTTTTAGACCATTTAATAAGCAGCTTGGGGTGTTGTCAGTTTCCACAGAGGCTGTATTTTTGGCCTTGGTGAGTGCAGCTAATACCTGCTCTTTAGAGATACTAGGCAGAGGACTGGTGACATATATGTTATGGGGTATGATTGGTGACAACAGGAGGGTGAAGTTTTATCCAAACCTGTCTGCTAGCAGGTTGGCAATGTCCTCAGATTCATTATAAGTGTTACCATCCACAGCTAGTTCAGTACAAAGCTAGGCCTTCCCTTTTAGATTTCGGATGTAGCTAAAGAATGCTTTGTGATTTTCTTTAGCTAAAGGTACTAATTTAGTTTCATAATTAGCTTTAGAGGGCTTTACAAGATGTCTAATCTGCTTATTTATTCTTTGGAGGCAGTTCTTCCTTTGCTGGGACCTGTTACCAGTGGTGTTCCATGGGGATCTGTGCTAGGCCCCCTACTGTTTGGCATCTATTTTTCATAAGTCCAGGTGACAATAGATGACCTATGGCTTACCATGTTTGTCGATGACTGCAGACTGGGTGCAATCATCAAATCCCCCAAAGATGTCAACATACTACAAAATGGGCTTATACTGCCAAACAATCAGTGTCAAGGACTTAAACTAAACACAAAAAAATGCATTATCATCCCCTTCAGCAAAAGAGAACCCCCTGCAAATTACAACATTAATGATACCCCTCTAAGTTCAAACCCAGTGGTGAGAGATTTAAGAACACAAGTTGATAGCAGCCTTAATTTTGATCATCAGGTGTCCACAGTAGTAAAGAAGGACTTCTATGCTACACACCTCATAAGCAAGCTTATAGCATCCAGAGCTAAGGTGGTTATAACTCCCCTGTACTCGGCTCTCATCAGACCAATAATACAGTACAATGCTCCCTTCTGTATGTACCTCAACAGACATCTGCAGCAACTGGCGAGAGTTCACCAAGAAAATGTAAGGTCTACATGGAGAGACTGAAGGTCCTATCACTTTACTCAGTATCATATCGACTACTCAGAGGTGACGTGTGCCTTGCCTACAGACCAGTCAAGATTCACTCACTCAAGGGATCTTAACCTGGCCTGCGATATTAACAGGACATGCTGGAGAGACAGATATGTCTCCCAGAGGTTAACATTCCTCTGGAACAAACTCCCAATTCATGTAAAACAGAGTTCCTCAATGACCGTATTTAAGTATAACCTGGACAACTGGAGGGGAAACTGTAAATTTACAATGGGGATTTCACCTATGTCCCTCTTAGACAGGGGCAGACGGTGCTGATCTTTGATTCGCATGTAAACATAGACGATATATCTTGGGCCACAAGGGAACAAGGGTATAACATGGTTAGGCTTGTCAGGGCCAATAGTCTAGTAACCTCCCATGTTCCTTTGATCTTATAAAAGAAGGCAAAACCACATCATCTCTAAAACTGCAAAACCTCTAACAACTGGCTAAAACCTTTGATAAACAAGACAAAAGAAATTAGTTTATCTTATTGAAGAATTCACAAAAAAAAACAAACCTCTTAGCAGCAAGCTCTGGAAATGTATTAACAATCTAGTAATTGTAGTGAAACAAGCTAAGTCTACCTCTTTTCTGAATTAACATCTGGAAGTTAAGCCCCCACTTTATTGCTTCAGCAGTCTCTGCAAACCATAACTCAATACTCTTCTTCATTAATGGGATAATGTCACTACAGACTATGAATCCTTCAGTCTCAATACAATCTCTGTGGAAACCATCAAAAAGATGCTCAAAAAATTAAATCTACCACCCTAGCATGGGACAATTGGCAAGGAGTATAGCTATGACTTGCAGCAGATGGCATAGCTTACCCTGTAGCTATCCTAATAAATCAATCAATTCAATAGAATAATATTCTGGGATTGTGAAAATCATACATTATCCATCCCACAGAGCTGGAAACTCAGTAGAGTTATCCAACTACAGGCCTTTTACCATTTTCTCAGCATTACCAAAACACTTGAAAAATGTATACATAAATAAAGTTATGGACAATCTCACTAAAAATAATCAACTTGCTAAGACACAACTTTTGTCCAGGCTACAGTACTGAAACTTCCATTCTAACATTCCTGAATGCAATAAAAAGTAAAGGAATGGTGGACTACTGGTTCTAGAAACAGCAGCAGCACCTGATATAGTATCCTGTACTGTTAAAGGAATGATACTCTGGATTTGTGTACAAATACAGTAACATGGTTCTCAGACTGCTTTAGAAGTTGATCACAGTTGGTCCAGTGACAGGACCGTTACTCCTCCTTTCAAACCAACCTAGCTGGTGTCCATCAGGGACCTCAATTTTTAAATACTTTCATTAATGACAAGGATAAAGCAGTAAAAATTAATTCTGTTTTACAAAACTCAGATGACTGCACTCTAATTTTCAGATTTATATAGGATAATAGGTTCATAGGTGTTTACTAGGCTAACAACCACAAGGGCCTCTTTAAGACTAGCCATCCATCCCAAATCTCTGACAAATTCTGGAACGTTTGATAAGTGTAAGCAGAAGCTTGGGAGATGGAACATTTACAAGCAGGGGCCTGGGAGATGAACCAGGGAGTAGTCCAACTGAGCTACAGAAGTAGCCCTTTTTCAGCAGAGGCCTGGGGAGAAAAGCTCCAGAAAAATCATACAATAGAAATATAACAATTACAAAATTACAATTTTTGTTGGTATTTGCAACATTATACAAGTAATCATAAAAATGTAGGTAATGAGAGAAAAATAGACATATTCATACTATCATAGACATATTCATACTATCCTAGACATTCATACTATCATAGACATATTCATACTATCATACACATATTCATACTTTCATAGACATATTCATACTATCATAGACTTATTCATACTATCATAGACTTATTCATACTATCATACATCTATTCATACTATCCTAGACATATTCATAGTATAATAGACCTATTCATACTATCATACACATATTCATACTATCATAGACATATTCATACTATCATAGACCTATTCATACTATCGTAGACATATTCATACTATCATACACTTATTCATACTATCATAGATATATTCATACTATCATAGACCTATTCATACTATCCTAGACATGCTCATGCTATCATAGACCTATTCATACTATCCTAGACATACTCATACTATAATACACCTATTCATACTATAATAGACCTATTCATACTATCATAGACCTATTCATACTATCATAGATGTATTCATACTATCATACACATATTCATACTATCATAGATCTATTCATACTATCCTAGACATATTCATACTATAATAGACCTATTCATACTATCATACACATATTCATATGATCATAGACATATTCATACTATCATAGACCTATTCATACTATCCTAGACATATTCATACTATAATACACCTATTCATACTATAATAGACCTATTCATACTATTATAATAGACCTATTCATACTATCATAGACCTATTCATACTATCATAGACTTATTCATACTATCATACACATATTCAACTATCATAGATCTATTCATACTATCCTAGACATATTCATACTATCATAGACTTATTCATACTATCATACACATATTCATACTATCATAGATTTATTCATACTATCCTAGACATATTCATACTATAATAGACCTATTCATACTATCATACACATATTCATACTATCATAGACATATTCATACTATCATAGATCTATTCATACTACCCTAGACATATTCATACTATCATAGACTTATTCATACTATCATACACATATTCATACTATCATAGATTTATTCATACTATCCTAGACATATTCATACTATCATAGACCTATTCATACTATCCTAGACATATTCATACTATCATACACATATTCATACTATCATAGATCTATTCATACTATCCTAGACATATTCATACTATCATAGACTTATTCATACTATCATACACATATTCATACTATCATAGATTTATTCATACTATCCTAGACATATTCATACCATAATAGACCTATTCATACTATCATACACATATTCATACTATCATAGACATATTCATACTATCATAGACCTATTCATACTATCATAGATATAGTCATACTATCATAGACCTATTCATACTATCCTAGACATGGTCATGCTATCATAGACCTATTCATACTATCCTAGACATATTCATACTATAATACACCTATTCATACTATAATAGACCTATTCATACTATAATAGACCTATTCATACTATTATAGACCTATTCATACTAGCCTAGATATATTCATACTATCATAGACTTATTCATACTATCATAGACATATTCATACTATCATAGACCTATTCATACTATCCTAGACATATTCATACTATCATAGACTTATTCATACTATCATAGACCTATTCATACTATCCTAGACATAGTCATGCTATCATAGACCTATTCATACTATCATAGACATAGTCATAGTATCATAGACCTATTCATACTATCATAGACATATTCATACTATCATAGACTTATTCATAGTATCATAGACATATTCATCCAGCCATAGAGTATTAGTTCAATGTATATATAAATATTCATATCTTACAGGAAATGAAGAATTGGGGAGGTATTATAGGAGTTAAGTTGAGGGGCATGTGAAAGTAGGTAAGTAGGAGTTAAGCTGAGGGCCAGGTAAAAAGATAGACCAAGACTGGTAGGCAAGGTCAAGGAGGATAAAAGTATTCTAGCAGAAGTGAGGGGAAGTTAAAGTTAGGGGAAGTGGTCAGTTTGTGAGCATTTTCTGTATAAGGGGACAGTTAAGGGGGATGCATACAGGGGTAGGACCAGAGTATTTTTAAGTTTTCCAAGCCATGGTAGGATGATATCTATAAAGGTTTCTGCCCATTTTAGACCTAGGTTTGTGGATAAGTAGTAAGTCTTGGTCAGAGCTTCGAGTGATCTAGTGAGAGTATAGTGGGATATACAGAAGGATAGGCTAAGGCAGTAGAAAGGCTGATATAATATAGAATGAATAATCTGAAACTGAGAGAGAAGAAGCAGATTCGGTAGTTCAGGCCAGTTTAGGTGTTTAAGTGCGACACAGTGATGAGTTTTATATGTATGTTGGGCAGAGAATCTGGCGATCTTGTTTAGGTTGTGTTAAGTTTTGCAAGGAGTGTGGTATTAACGTTAGTGAGTATTTGTGAACCATAAAGAAGACTGGGTAGTAAACAGGTATGAGATAAGGCTACTTTAGCTTTGTTTGTAGGAAACTTTCTGTTTCTGTAAAGAAGGCCTAATTTTTAATGGGTCTTCCTGATGGAGTTAATGTGCAAACCAAATTTAAATTGATCGTCTATAGTGACACCTTTAAGTTTGGCACTAGTTTCAGGAACTATTAGAGTCTTATTGAGAGACAGTATAAAGTAGATTTAAGATGGGTAAGAGATTTTGGAAGAAAGAGAAGGAGTGTGTTTTTTTAGGGTTAAGGGTTAGTTGGTTACTGGACAGCCAGGATTCAACTGATGTAAAAGCAGCTTGACTTCGGGAAATGAGGGCAGAGGGGGAGTCAGAGATAGTAATTAGTGTAGAGTCATCTGCATATTGTAGAAGAGATGACTGAGAGGAGGAAGTATAGAGTAGATTAGTAAAAATATTAAACACCAGTGGACCCAAGATGGAACATTCAGGTACGCCCATTTTTATGGGAAGGGAGGGAGAGAGTGCAGAGAGCCACTTCACCGATTGAGATCTATCAGTGAGGTAGCTTGAAAACCAAGTAATAGTAGCAGGAGAGAAGTTAAGATTTGCCAGTTTCATCAGAAGTAGAGAATGAGAAACAGTATCAAATACTTTAAAAAGGTGTAGGAATAGACAAGAGACAAGTTTGTTGTTATCACTAGCCAGAGATATAGTGTTAGTAAAGGAGATCAGGGCAGTAGTTGTACTGTGTTTAGTGTGGAAACCATGCTGAGTAGGGGTAAATAGATCTTCTTGTATTAAATATTGTAGTGTCTGCTTGTGTATGCATCTTTCAAGTATTTTTGAGATCAAGAATGGAGAACAGCAACAGTCATCCCTTTGCACAAAGGTGGGAAACAGCCATCCCTTTGCCCACCTTTGTGCAAAGGGATGACTGTTGCTGTTCTCCATTCATGAAGCATGAATCCTGTTTGGAGATTACAATTAAATAGCAGTTCCAGAGGGCCTGATAGGTTATGTTTATCTTCTATATAGAAGCCATCCTAGGATATTGTCTGAGCCCATGGATGCAGTGTTCTTGGCTCTATAGAGATCCTTAAGGACCTGCTCCCTAGTTGTAGCAGGAGGAGTTATATTTGATGGTATTTCTAGAGGGGAGGTTGAGTGGGGGAGAGAGTGGTAAAGCTGGAGCTGAAGTTGTTGGCCAGTAGATTTCCTATATCTTCTGGCTCGGTATAGGTGTCTCCATTCACAATATTCTCTGCACACAATTGTGTATTGCCTTTGAGGTTGCAGACAAAGCTAAAGAATGCATTGTGGTTGTCCTTGGCCTGGGAGGCTGAATTTATTTCAAATTTGGCTTTGGTAGACTTTACTTGTTTTCTGAGTTGTCTGTTTAATTTTATGAGAGTATGTCTATCCTGTTGAGTACTGCATCTCCTAATTTTTGCCATGAATTTATTCCTCCTCTTATAGAGTCTATTGATTATGTGATTCCACCAGGCTGGCTTGTTTTTTCAGTTAGTTCTGTACTTCTTCCTGTTGGGTATAGCTGCCTCTATGCAACTATTAACATGCTGTTGTACAGGGTTTCTGTGAAGAGATCCGCATAGGCAGCAGTGTTCTTAGGGTTTATGGGGTCTTGAAATTTTGCTGGTTATCACTTAACAGCAGGATGTTAGCCTTAGAGTAGTTCCTGAATATTCCAGGGTCAGCTGGGGGTCCAGGTTTATTTTTACTTTAAAGAAGGTCATTTTGTGGTCTAACATTACCAGGGAAGACATTGCATGAGTGGGTGTGCAGTAGTCTCTCATATTGCTCAGGACGAGATCAGGTATGCTTGCACCCCTGGATGGTGTACTGACAATATGGTCCGGGGGAGCTTGTGTTCACAAAATCTAGAAATCTCAGTGCCTGTACATTTGGTGTTGTAAAGGATTCCCAGTTAATAGTGGGATAATTAAAGTCATCTGGGAATATGGTATTGGGTTGGATGGTGAGTGTTTCCAGTAAGTTTAAATACATGGTATGGCTTTCCTGGATCATAGAAGGCGACCTATAGCTTACAAGGAAGTAGTATTGGATTTTACCTGTGGTGATTTGAACATGGAGCAGCTCAAGAGCATTATCCTGTTTTCACCAGCCTTGAGGTACATTTATTTTTGATGTAAATCGAGACACCTCCATCTTTAGTCCCTGTCTGTGTAGTAGCTGGTCTAAATGTGTGAAAGGCATTATGACCTTGCACTGTCAGTGTGCTCTCCATGGCTTTAAACAATGCATCAGTTATTGCAAAGACATCAGCAGTCTTGAGGGTGAAGAGAGCTTCTAGGGAGTGGAGTTTTTTGTTTAGACTCCTAGCACTGAGCAGTAATACCTTTAAATTTTGTGCTATATCAGAAGTACTTTTGGTTTGGCATTGCCTAAAAAAGTCACTATGGGGCAATACAATGTTTTAGCTAATATTCGAAAGCCTAGAGGGGTGAGATGCAGACCATCCCTGGCAAAGCATCATGGTCTGTTGACCATTTCCTTCCATGCTGACAAATATTGCACCCCCTTAGAATGACACCAGAAACTAAGCCAATTATTAAAGTAAGTAATCCTTTGTTCGTGTTGCGGCATCATCCTTGGAGAAGGTAAAATACGGCTCTAGGCTATGCCCATACCAGCCTGGGACACAAATTCCAAGAGCTCCATGATGTCTCTCTTCATGTAGTCTAGGGAGGTACGTCTCAGATCATTTACACACATATGGACTATTGGTATTTATGGTCCAATGACCTGAGTGCATGTGTAATGTGGCAGATCATAGCCAATAGGTTCATAGCTATTTACTAGGCTAATGACCACAATGGCCTTTTTAAGCCTAGCCAAGCATCCCAAATCTCTGACAAGTTCTTTTACCCTTGATAACTATAAGCAGGGGTTTGGAAGATGAAACATTTACAAGCAGGGGCCTGGGAGATGAACCATTTACAGGTTGCCAGTGTCCATTAGAGACATAGATGCCAAACCAGGGATGAATTTCCTGTTACTCAGCCATGTGAGAGGGACATCAGTGTGTCTCACAATGGAGTCTCCAATGACCAGAATGTTGGACTGTGTAGTAGCTTGCCTTATGGGCTTCAAAGTAGAGGCTCCATGAGATGTGGTTGTATGTGTTGATGTGGGTATTGTTTTGAAAGAGTGGATTCATGGCTGCTGAGGGTATTTGTTATGTGTACTTCATCTAGGAGGACTTTGTGGTTTAGGAAGGTCACATTTAAGTGCCTCAGCATATGTGGGTCAATATATCTGCTTTGAATTGTGCATGATGGGTGCAGCGTGTGTACTACTGACAACCTTATTGACATTAGGAGTAATTTTATGTGAGAGTTTTGCCTCCGGTGATGTGTAAATACATCTCTCACATACCATATCAGTTTGTTTGAGAATTAACTGGTTGTCAGTAAAGATGAGGCAATTTCTACATTGCCTCAGGATGCCCATATCCACCATGCTGGTAACAGAGAGAGTGAGAAAATTCACATCCATGGCAACAGACCCTTTTTATTGATTAGACAGCTGGAGTGAGAATATAAAGCAGTGTCAGGAGTATCCGGTTTGCAACTCTGGGGGACTGTGCTTATCACTGCAAACTAGTTGTACTGTGTGCAACTACGTATTGGTGAAATTTCAATTGTGCTTCTACAGGAAAAATGTCACTCAAAGTGTCTGTGTCTATACAGGGCACTGCCAAACACTTGAGGGGAAACTAATAAGTAGACCCTGAATATTTAAGGATGCAGTACTTAGCAGATATTCTGAAGTTAGAACCATATCAAGCAGTACTAAATGAAAATACAAATTAGCTTGTCAAGAATGATGAGGGGGGGGGGGAATCGCGTGACTGGCTGCTGCCTGGCTACTACTAGTGTTGGTCTCACCACAGTTTCACTGTGCTGGAATCCAGTCCTCATTTGCTTCTCCTCTCACCAGATGCAAAACATTAGCCCCAGACCCAAGAAGAGAAGCAGGCCACAGCCTGTTTGGCGACCCACAGTCTTGTCCCACATGATGCAAGGGTCTGTAGGCTTATTGTAGCCTTCTCCTGATAGATGACTTGAATAGCAACCAGATCAATCAGGAACATCAAGCACAGACATTCACTGCCCAACTAGATCCAGTCAGGAATCAATGCACTCTGCTCCTTCTCTCACCAGTAGCAGAATATAAGCAAAAATTCTAAGCTGTCACCTATGAAACACTTATTAGGCTTTCCACTGATCAGCAGTCTCCTGGAAGTAATGTACCTGTGCTCCTTCTTTCTCCAGGAGAAAACAGAAACACTAATCTCAAGTTGACTACTGAGAGGCAGAATATTTGCTCTCCAATAATTGGTGGTCTTGCAAAAGATGTTGCATGTTTTAAAGATAAGATGGAAAAAATGGGTTAATATACCTAGCACTTCAGTGTGCACTGAGCAGTTAGATATGAAATAGGGGGCAACGTAGACAGCTAAAGTTTAATTGGAGAGCCACTCATTTTAAAAGAGCAAGATAGATTGAAAGGGGGTGGGTACTTTGTATTATATATCCCTTCCAGAATTACAAATCAAATCTCAGCAGTCCTTCCGTAATGTGGAAAGGTAGATTACAGACACCAGCCTATTGCTAAATGCCGTTAAAACCAAACTAATATTGTCTACACGATACAAGATATAATAAAACTTCCCACACTTCAAAATTACATGTTTAAACAAAACTCCAAGCCTGAAAACGTACCTCTTATTACTCTGCTATGCATAATTATCCACGATGACCTAATGTTTGACCAATACATAGGCCTCATTATACCCCAAATCCACAAAAGTCCACGCATGCTATATAAATTTAAAACATGTTGTACTGAACAAGCACTCATCTCCCTAGTCAATTGTACATTGTATCCTTATTCATCAGCATTTCAAAAGCTTAAGTTAAAGAAAAAAAAACATAATCAAATTGCAAGATTTTCTACAAACCTACTTAGTCAGACCCATTACTATCTAGCTTTAAGAAACATGAATTGTGTTAAACTAAAAAAAACAACACTGGTTCTCTCTAAGCTTAAAATAGTTAGCAACATGATAAATAAACCAAATAAACATCTTATCAATAACTTAGTAGAAACATATAACCCCATTAGACATTTAAGATCACCCTGCCAAATTCTAATCGCTGCCACAAAGACAAACAATTATTCTGAAGATTATTTACACTCTGTGTAAGTAAAATTTGGAAATGTTCATCATATTAATCACTGCTGCAGCAACTTTAAATAGCTTTCAAAACTTTAGGGCACCTCCCACTCAGCCAAACCATAGGTCAGCACAAGTTGATCTGACTAAAAAGTCATGTTTGAGTGACAAGCCTTTCCTGCTACCAAAGAGTATGCCTGTCTGAGGTTTTCAAGGATCAGCAATTGGCTTGTGCTGTTCTTTTGCTTGGCAGATAAGTTCCCTTTGGGGAAAAAAACTTCCATTTAAAAAAAAGTTGTTTATTTAATAACACTTTCCTGTCCAGGGCAATTATTTTAAAGCAAGGAGTTTGTGTTTTAATGGACCATCATGAGACTATGTTGTACTTTTAAACAAGAGCAGTGTTTTTTTCCGTTCAGTTTAAAAGTTGTTTAAAGTAATAGAGCACATTTTATATGGATAAATTGCATTTATTTTACTTTGGAGGGCTGGCAAAGAGTTTTAAAGTACATTTACTGTGATTTTATGTGAATAAAGTGACTTTTAAAGACAAAGTTTTACCAGATTTTGCTGCTTGTTTTCTCTGAGCATGAGGCACCATTTCAGGCTGACCATGGAACAAGCTGTCTGTCACACTGTTGGTCCTTCTTCCAGCCACAAAAAAAAAAGAAGCTAAACAAACAATCTTTGCCCCCACAGCAGGCTATCAATTTGCCTCAGTCACAGATGGGTTACTCTGCCATGGACATTAGTTGTACCACAGATCACATATCTTTTATTTAGTATCCCTCTGGTGTAGCACCTAGAGCTACTATAGACTGGGGATTTAACCACATCCTCTGTAGCTGCTGGGGTCCCCTCAGTGGGCAAGGGAGAGTCACTCTTCTTGGTCCTGGTAGAGGGAACATGGAAGGCTGTCCTGTTTTGTCATAATGTTTTGCCCATCCCTGGGGATGGTGCTGCTGCCAGTAATATCACTGCTGGCACAATTTGTCCTGTCAGAAACAAAACAAACTAAACGTGTATCTACTCATCCTCAATTTCCTTAGACAGGAGTAGTTAACTGGGTCTGTTAAAAGAAAGAGGGATACTTCTTTTCTTAAAGTGATTCAAGGTTCTGAATCTGATCAGGATGATGAAGGGACAGATATGGGATTTTCTCCTCAGATTTCTGATTCAGACTCAGAGGAGAGTTCAGCTTCTGCATCTCCCTGTAGGGGGTTCTTTTTCTTTGAAACTGTTTCCAGAATGTGCCTTTTTTTCTCCAGTGGGTGAATGAGGATTCTCAGTCCTTCAGAAAATGCCTTCACCCATTCCTCCAGTTCTGCCAGCTTTGGAGGATGTGTGTGCTGCCACCTGTAATTTCCCTTGCAGTCAGCTAGCTGACCCTAAAAAGGTAGATAGGATATAGAAGCATCCTTAATCTTTTTAATTTTTATACATTTCCTAAACCTGACCCAGCTGCTACAGCTTTTGGCAGGCCTACTGCTGCTAAATAAACATTTAGTTAACTACAAACCTACTCTTTCTGATAAGGATGGGAAGATTATTTATAGGAATGAGAAGTGTACTAACTGGTTCTCTGAGAGAGCAGCTAATGTATGGAACAGACTACCAAATTACATTAAAGTAAGTATCCGTTTAGATATTTTTAAGAACAGCCTGGGCACTTATTATGGGAACAAGTGTTTTGGTATATTGGCAGACTAAATGGGCATTAATGCCCCTGCTTGAAATATTTGTATGTATGTATGTATTGATAAATATGGGAAAAAGTATTTGCCTCTGCAACTTTGATTTTCAGATTTTTGAATTTTCAGCTTCAAAGTTTCTTCTGACTAATTGTGAAAGTACGAAGAATGCTTTGTCTGCAGTATTTTCTTGTGCAGAAAAATCTGCTTTAAATAATTTAGTTATTTCTATTATATAAGTCACTACTTACTCATTGCTTACATTGTGTGCCTGACTCATTTGATACTTCTTCCAGGGCTATGGTCACTAGTACTACTTTGAGGAGGTTTGCTTGACTGTGTTCTCTGAGCATCGCAGATGATGTCAAAATGAGATTTTAAATTCTCCTTTGGATAAGGATTTAGTTTTTGGCCCCTTTGCTGCAAAGTTGTTCACAAAGTGTGATAAAAGGGGTAAGTTAATACAGGGAATCTCTAAGATTTTTCAGCCCTGCTTTTCCAGATTTTCTAAGTCATTCTCTAACCCCTCATCCAGGTTTGGGAAAAAAATAAAAAATAAAAAAATAGTCTCAACAAAATACAGGTGAACAGATGTCTGGGGGTGGGGGGGTCTGAAAAGAATTCTGGAACCTCCCTAAGCCAAGTACAGTCCAACAAGTCAGAATGACTATCTAAGGGACCTTGTTAATCCCTTCCCACCCTGGCAGCCTCATTTCCCTACCATTAAGTCTGAATCTCCACTTTTCTCTTTGACAACAGGTAGTTTCAGACAAATGGGTTCTGAAGATCATTTATCAAGGATACAGATGGCAACAGGGGGAAATTCCTCCTTTTTTCATCCACCAGACTAGAATCTTTTATTTTCACTGGTTTTACATCACATCCCTATGCATCCAGACTTCAGGTGTTTCTTAAGGTTTTGTGTGTCTAGACCACTTTATCAGTTCTCTGCTTTACCGTTTGGACTACGCACTGCACCACAGGGTAAGGCCTTGCTGTGTCTAATTGTGGTGGCTGCCAAAAAAACAATTACTAGAAAATGGAAATCAAAATCTAAACCAACTATATTAGAAATACTGAATGTAGTAACAAGAGAAAAAACAACTGGACTTGAGATCTTTAGAAAAGGTAGGAACATACCTTTTAACCTCTTAGAGCAAGAAATCTGGACAAAGCCATAAATAAATGTGGGACAAAGGCCCCAACATATGGATAATTTTTAAATATTGCTCTTGCAAACTCAGAAAGTTGAAGTTTTTGCATTAGCATGAATTTTCTGAAGGATATGAAGTCTGAAACTCAAATGCCTTTCATTATTTCTGAACTTCAATCTTTAATGATTTACCATTAATTTGACAGAAAACCACAATTTTATGAAAAATGGAACAAAAATATAAGACCAAAATCTGGACATTCTGTGAAAATCTGTACAGTTAAGAGGTATGGGTAAGAGCAAACTACATAGGAAAACATGGTAATTGTGGAACAACACATACGGGGAGGAATGAAGTTTAAAAGAAGGCAGGACTTAAGTGAGCTTTGTAAATTTTAAGTGATATATAATGTTTGCAACTGAGAGTGTGTCAGTATGGTTTGTGATTTAAAATGCTTGCAACTAGGATTGTGTCCGTGTGGTTTGTTTTCATTTATAAAAATGTATGATAGCTTATGGTAGATTGGAGACTGTAAAGTGGTGACAGGGAAAAGTGTAGTTAGGCAGCATAGAATGGTGGTCTGTAGGATGACGTTGGTGATCAAGAAGAGGAGGACAAGTGTGAGAGCAGTGCCAAGGATCAAATGGTGGAAGCTGAAAAAGGGTGATTGTGAGGTGAAGTTCAGGGAAGAGTTAAAACAGGCACTGGGGGGCAATGAAGAGTTAACAAATAGCTGGGTAACTACAGCAGAGATGGTAAGGGAGACAGCTAGAAAGGTGCTTGGTGTGACATCTAGACAGAGGAAGGAGGACAAGGAGACCTGGTGGTGGAAAGAGGAAGTACAGGAGGGTATAAAGAGGAAGAGGCTGGTGAAGAAGTGGGATTGTCAAAGAGATGAAGAAAGTAGACAAGAGTATAAGGAGATGAGGAGCATGGCAAAGAAAGAGGTGGCAAAGGCTAAGGATAAGGCATATGGAGAGTTGTATGAAAGGTTGGACACTAAAGAGGGAGAAAAGGACCTGTACTGATTGGCTAGACAGAGGGACCGAGCTGGAAAAGATGTGCAGCAGGTAAGGGTGATAAAGGATAGCATGGGAAACATACTCACAAGCGAGGAGAGTGTGTTGAGCAGATGGAAAGAGAAGTTTGAGGGGCTGATGAATGAAGAGAATGAGAGAGAAAGAAGGTTGGATGATGTAGGGATAGTGAATCAGGAAGTGAAACAGATTAGCAAGGAGGAAGTACGGACAGCTATGAAGAGGATGAAGAATGGAAAGACTGTTGGCCCAGATGACATACCAGTGGAAGCATGGAGGTGCTTAAGAGAAATGGCAGTGGAGTTTTTAACCAGATTGTTTAATGAAATCTTGGAAAGTCAGAGGATGCCTGAGGAGTGGAGAAAAAGTGTTTTGCTACCTATTTTTAAGAATAAAGGTGATGTGCAGAGCTGTAGTAACTACAGAGGGATAAAACTGATCAGCCACAGCTTGAAGTTATGGGAAAGAGTGGTAGAAGTTAGGTTAAGAAGAGAGGTGATGATTAGTGATCAGCAGTATGGTTTCATGCCAGGAAGGAGCACTACAGATACGATGTTTGCTCTAAGAGTGTTGATGGAGAAATATAGAGAAGGTCAGAAGGAGTGGAACTGTGTCTTTGTGGACTTGGAGAAAGCATATGATAGGGTGCCTAGAGGGGAGTTGTGGTCTTGTATGAGGAAGTCAGGAGTGGCAAAGAAGTATGTAAGAGTGGTTCAGGATATGTACGAGGGTAGTGTGACAGTGGTGAAGTCTGCAGTGGGAGTGACAGATGTGTTTAAGGTGGAGGTGGGATTACATCAAGGATCAGCTCTGAGCCCTTTCTTATTTGCAGTGGTGATGGACAGGTTGACAGATGAGATCAGACAGGAGGCCCCATGGACTATGATGTTTGCAGATGACATTGTGATCTGTAGTGAGAGTAGGGACCAGGTTGAGGAGACCCCGGAGAGGTGGAGATATGCTCTAGAGAGGAGAGGAATGAAGGTCAGCAGGATAGAATATGTGTGTGTGAATGAGAGGGAGGATAGAGGAATGGTGAGGATGCAGGGAGTAGAGATGGTGAAGGTGGATGAGTTTAAGTACTTGGGATCAACAGTTCAGAGTAATGGTGAATGTGGAAGAGAGGTGAAGACGAGAGTACAGGCAGGGAGGAATGGGTGGAGAAAAGTATCAGGAGTGATTTGTGACAGATGGGTACCAGTAAGAGTGAAAGGGA
Source organism: Protopterus annectens (assembly GCF_019279795.1). NCBI lineage: Eukaryota > Metazoa > Chordata > Ceratodontiformes > Protopteridae > Protopterus > Protopterus annectens. The sequence goes on along the minus strand of NC_056732.1, from coordinate 234,044,010 downwards.
AGGTCTACAAGAGGATAGTGAGACCAGCTATGTTGTATGGGTTGGAGACGGCGGCATTGACAAAAAGGCAGGAGTCAGAGCTGGAAGTGGCAGAGTTAAAGATGTTAAGATTTGCACTGGGTGTGACAAGGATGGATGGGATTAGGAATTAGTATATTAGCGGGTCAGCTCAGGTTGGACAATTTGGAGACAAAGTAAGAGAGGCGAGATTGTGTTGGTTTGGACATGTGCTGAGGAGGGATGCTGGGTATATTGGGAAAAGGATGCTAAGGATGGAGCTGCCAGGTAAGAGGAAAAGAGGAAGGCCTAAGATAAGGTTTATGGATGCGGTGAGAGAGGACATGCAGGTGGTTGGTGTGACAGAGCAAGATGCAGAGGACAGGAAGAAATGGAAACAGATGATCTGCTGTGGTGACCCCTAACGGGAGCAGCCGAAAGAGAAGAAGATGATCGCTTATGTTGTAAGTGATAGTTTAATAAAGATGTTTCTTGTTTAAAAAAAGGGAGGGCAGTAACTGAAAAATGTATGTAATGTTGCTTAGGTTATATGATATACAACAATATATGTCAAGTATAATTTTTGTTGATGTTATTTTTTTAATAGTTTGATTACTTTTATATAAATGTAAATTTGCCTATGTCACAGGCGATAGTTCCATAAAGGTGTTTAAAACAAGAGTATTCACAAAGTGTCTAGCTCCAGTTATAGCTCATTCATTGCAAGCTACAGGTTATTCATATTTTTCCACATTGAGACAACTTACTTATCTTTGTATAGTATTTTTTGAAGTGTCAGGAGTCTCTCACTTGGGTGAGAGATCTCTTACATAAGTCAGGGTTCCTTAAGAACATTGAGAAATCTTTTTTGACTCCTTCACACAGGATTGTGTTCCTGGGGTATCAATTAGACACCTCCGTTCAAAGATATTTTCTTCCACAGAAAAATAGATGTTCATCTAGATTTATTTCTAAGGTTTTCCACTCCTACTTGATCAGTTTGAAGGAATACCTCAGGATTTGGTGTCTCATGGCATCTATGATTCTTATGATACCCGTAGCAGGACTCAAAATGAGAAAGAAACAATGGCATCCAAATTCTCTTTTTTTCTCACCATTAACATCCTTTGTCTTTTCAAATCCGAGTGCTTGAATTTGTCAGAAGAGAAATCACTTGATGGAGACAGCAAACATCCTTAAATCTGGGTCTACCCTTCTCCCCCCCCACCCCATTCCAAAACAGTCAGTCACCATGAGAGTAGATATTTGAATGTTCAATCCCACTCCATCCCTCCCTCTTTCCTTCACCCTCCTTGTTTGTGGTGTGTTGTTTATGTCTCAGACTTTGCTTGGGGTGCAGTTTTAGGAGAGATAACAGTGTAAGACACCAAGAACAGATGCAAGCACATAAATATAAATTAGATGCTTGCCCTGATCAAGCACTCAACTCACTGAATCTTCTTTACTCCCATGGACCTCTTGAAGTTGTTACAGACAATACCACAGTCATGTCGTACCCTTTTTCCAGACTAGTCATGTTAGTTTGCGATATAGCTTCAGAGCACAGTCTCACACAACAGACATCCTACATTCTATCAGAGCAGAATTATATTGGAGACAAGCTGATCAGCACAAGAGCAGATCCTCACAAATAAAAATTAAATCATTTTTTTTCCAAAACTTGATTCATCTGTGTGGAGTTCCTCAAGTGGACTTATTTACATCTCTCAACAATCTACTCCAGGATCTCATGCAAGAAGGCCTGGAAGACAAATGTTTTTACCTTTCCTTGGAAAGGAGTGTTCCTGTATCACTTTCCACCCTTTCCACCTTTTCACTGATATCTAGTGTACTTTTGAAGATTCAGAAGAAATTCCCTGAGATCATTGGGGTGTCCCCTTATGGCCCAGCCAACCATTGTTCTTCCTTCTTTTGAAAATAGCCAGAGGTAGTTACTGCAAGCTTCCTCACAGACTGGATCTGCTCACACAAAAACAGGTGTATTTGGTACACCCTGACCCCAAATGACTTCAACTGACTACCTGCACATACCTCTCAACCTCTTAGAACAAAAAATCTGGACAAAGTCATAAATAAAAGTGGGACAGAGGCCCAAAAATAGGGACAATTTTCAAATATTGCTCTTACAAACTTAGAAAGTTGATAGAATAAATGTTTTTGCATTAGCATGTATTTTCTGAAAGGTAAGTCTGAAACTCAAATGTCTGTAATTGGTTTCTAACTTCATTCTTTAATGATTTGCCAGCAATTTGCCAGAAGATCACAATTTTATGAAGAACGAACCAAAAATATAAGACAAAAATCTGGACAGTGTGCAAAAATCTGTACATTTGAGAAGTATGCAAACCTGTATGATAGGGTCTTAATTCCCTTTAAGCACTTATGCAGCAGTTACTAATGGAGGCAAAAAAACTGCTACTAGAAATCATATATTAGTAAATAGAAAAGGTTTTATAGTTGGTGAGAACAGCATAACCAGCACCCATTCAGAGATAGTTGTTCTCTTGTTTTACAGTATTTTTGTGAGTTACTATCCTATGGCCTTTCTTACTGCTCCATCAAAGTTCATTTATCAACCATTTCAGCATGTCTGCCCATGAATCCTCCTTTTTCACTAAATTTTCATATCAAAACATTTTTGGAAGGTGTTCTGCATAAGAAGCCTCCAAGAAAACTGGTGGCCTCTCCTATGTATCTTAATTTTGTGTTAGAGAAAGTAATACTTGGTCCATTTGAACCAGTTAACCTGGTTGACATGGGGTTCTTAACATAGAAAACTGCTTTACTGATTGCTCAGATCTCATTGAAAGAAGGGTAGCTGAGTAGCAAGTTCTTATGGCAAGTCACCCCTTTCTCATTTTTCACAGACACAGGGTTTCTTTGAGAACTAATTTTTCTCTTATGCCTAAAGTGGTATCTGAGTTTACTTTAATTCATGCTAGCAATCACTTTGTTTTCTTTTCTGTACCTAAAAATGAGAGAGAAAGTTGCCACTAAATGTCTTATATACCCAATTAAGGTCTCCTGTTGAATATCTCTATGAAGCACTGTACAAATTCAGATAGTTTAATCTTTTTTTAACTAAAACATTCACATCCACTCATCCACTTAGTATATTTCCACTGCATTCTTCCAAATTTATTCATGCTATTTTTCATATAACAGTCTATATTATTATTCCATACAATAGTTTGGGTCTAATATAACTTATAAACAATGGTTTCATCATTTCTGATTTCCTAGACTTTCTATGTTTTTTTATACAGGCTATAGTTTTATGACTATCATTAACCAATTGGTTGACAGGATCAGAAAAACTCAAAGCTGGGTCTACCCATACCTTAAATGAAGCCACATTTTAGTTTTTGTGTGCTATATTAAGTACTTACCCTTCAGTCTATGTCTGCCAGATCTCATGTTTATTTATTTTTTATGTATATATCAACATATTATTCTCGTATGCCTAAATGGTTAACTTAGTTTTTTTTTTTCCTTTTTCTGATGTAACCTATCTATAAAAGATGTAATAAAGTTCCTCATTTTCAAGTCTTCAGCAAAAGACTGAAGAATACCTGAGATGAAAAAGATAAATATGAAACATACAACCTAAACAAATTTGGGCCTAGGACATAGCCCTGTGGAGCACTCTGACTATAACCTAAAATTTTACCTGTCCAATTGCTGTATGACACGTGACATGTCTTATTTGTAAGCCATGCTGTTATCCATCTTATTAGCACTAAATTAATACCAATTTTTTCTAATTTATTTTTCATGGTTTTACATATGAACCTATTGAATGATGAAGATAACTCAGTATAAATGACTTGGCAGCACACTCTTTCATTTATAGCTGCTGTTTTATTATTATTATTAAAGAACTTCATGATACAGGTTGTTATAAGCGTTATATTACAACATCAAAGCTTTAGTTAATCAAATAACTAAAGGTCAATCTTGTAATATCGAAAGCTAAAATTGTTGAACGGCTGATTCAACCAAGGGAAACACTTCCCTTGGCCGAATCAAAAAAAACACCTTTACATCCGAAATCAAGTAGGGGGCTTCGCCCCCCACACCTCCCAATGTGGGGGGGCTGTGCCCACCACACACCCCGTAACTAAATATACCAACTCCAAGATCGCTCCAAATTGGAAAAATGGGCATACTCCACATAACAGCCAAGAGAAGTGTTTCCCTGGGTTAAATTGGCCATTCAACAATTTACAGTTTCAATATTACAAGTTTGAGCTTTACTTATTTGATTAAGTAAAGCTTTAATCTTGTAATATACAACCAGTTATAAATCCATTTCCAACATATGCATGCTGATATATGGTTTCAAATCCCAACCTTTACATTTCTGACAACAATTTATCAAAAATAATCTTTTCCATTATTTTTTCACAACAAGAAAGTAGACTTATGCTTCTGCATGTCTCTGGGTTTGTCCTAGTCTCCTTTGCCTTAAAGATGGGTTTAACAAATGTATGTGTCCAGTCTTGAGAAATGTTCCCATACAGAAATGGCCTAGTGAATTACAGATGTTCTCAGGTCAGTATTACTAATTCTGTGTCCTCCATATTTTTTGCTAGGGTGCAGTTTAAATGGTAACTGTTGAACATATAAACATAACATGCAAATTATCACAAGGGCCATAAGATGACTAGCCATATGCATCTTTAAGCAGGCAAACTTATATGTTCTTTCCACTTTTTTTCAGGTATTTAATAGTACTCACCTCTCAAATCAAGCAGGATCGTACATGATAACCCTGGTGTAACTCTATGTCTACCCATCTAGTCATCAAGATTTGCCTTAGAGGTAGCTAAAGTAATACTTTGGTATTGGTAACTTAATCCATTGTCTAAGAATACATTGAGTTAGAAACAGATCTCTCCAGCAAGTCTTGTTTATGTGTTGGTGTAGATTTAAGTCCTTAGTTTGGGTTTTTCTAGAACACCAATTTTGCAAAGAAACAGGAGGTCAAATAGGACTGGGCATTTTATGGCTCAAAAAGAAAGACTCAGCTAACCTCTAAGCAACATCTAGGCTATGGAATATAAGGAGAGCCATGTCATTGAACTATTTAAGATCTGCCATTTTCTTGGGGGCCTTCCCAGTTGAGTGATGTGCTTGGATTTGTATATAAAAAAGGAAGCACTGTATTCAATGACGGGTCTGTTAAGAGAAGAGTATGGTAGCAAGATGAATTCTTTGGCTCTTGAAGATATTCCCTTGGAAGTTATCTGGGCCGGATGGAAAGAATTCCTGATTGTGGTGGAAATATGATCATCAAATGAGAGAAAGTTATCCATATAAGTACCCAGGTCTCTTATGATCGTATCTGTCTGAAGAGGAGTACCTTTTCTAACATATGAAGTGAAAATAAATTTCCTACCAAATGCTACTGTGCTGCACCTTTTTTCACGTAGTTTGAGAACATTTGTGCTACACCATGTATGTGCATATTCCATCCCTTGCTGGAACTCTTTTGTATCAGTAAATGAGCAGATAGCATTGCCCAGTTTGCAGTCATCAGCAAACTTCGTCAACCACATTTCTGGGATATTGGCTTGAATATCTGCAAAATGAAGGCCAAACAGGAGAAGACCCATAACAGATTCATGTGGCACCCCACTAGTTTCAAATTTACATTTAAAGAGAGTACCAACAATTTTCACAACTTGGGATCTTCTGGATATCCAATTTGTCATCTAGCTGACAATGTAGGGGTTTACGTTAAGCTTGTCGGCGTTCGTGAAAATCTACTGCCAATCATTAGTGGACCGGAGTTCCGCTGTGGTGACCCCTAACCGGGAAAAGCCAAAAGACAACAACAACAACCAGCATGAAGTTTGTCTAATTTTTAAATTATACCAGCATGAGGGATATGGTCAAAAGGTTATCCAGGTCAAGATAAGCAGTGTGCACAAAATTACCACTGTCCACAGCCCTTGTAATTCTTTCAAAGACACTTAATATGTTCATGAAATTGGCCCTGCTTTTCAAAAAACTAAATTGATTGGGAACTAGATCAGTTAGGTTGCCTGTGTTTGCATAAATGGGTTCTGCGATATGTTCTATGGCTTTACATATAAAGCTGGTAAGGCTGATGGGTCTGTAATTACTCAGGTCTTTAGAGGGGCCATCCTTGTGTGGGGGAGTCACAGTATAATCTAATTTCAGTATCTGAAGTTTCCTGAATGTTACTAGTACAATTTATCTCCCCTTTTGTGTAACCAAACTGTTTTGCATATGATTTTGTAAATATATCTTCAATCTGTTTTGTTTAGAATGCATTTTAGAATCTGCACACAGTGTGTCAGTTTGTAAGTTTTACTCCTACATCTTATATACATATAAAATGTTTTCATATTAATCTTAATATTTTTATATAAATTTTCTTCAAAGTTTTTCCTAATCTTGTCTCACACTATATTTAATTTTTCTGTCTAGTTTGTTTATTTCAGTTTTCAACTTTATAATTTGACATCAATTGCATTTCTTATATGGTTTATCTCTCACTGTAACTAAGTATCTTCATCTTATGTATATATATCCCTCTGTCCTTATGTGTCTAGAGCCTGATGTTGTTTTTTCTTGATTTATTTTTTGTATTCAAACAATTTCCCTTTCAAAATTTGTCAATTTCCTTTTGCCATATTTTTACTAAATGCATTACTCCAATTAGATTTATATAGTGACTGTTTTACTTCCATATTCTACTGTTAATCTTCTGAGCTTTAGTTTAGATTTCGGTCTGGCAGAATTATCTAGTAATAGTTCAGCCTTTATAACCCCATGATCACTGTACATCAAAGGTGGTAATGCATGACATGAAGTACCAGTCATCTTCTTAGGAATGCAAGCAATATCCAGAATGTTGTATTCCCTGGCCTGTTTTGTTATAATCTGCAACATTTTATGTTCCTGAATGTATGTTGTAAATAAATTTATTTGGTCTGTTTCCAACAAATTTATGTCTCCAGCTATTATAATTTTCTCTCATGCATTTCACTCAAGAAATATATGGTCATTAGCACTTGATGTTGATGGCCTATACACTCCAACAACTGTAATCCATTCAAGGGTTATCTTTTCTGTTGCAGTTATATAAGCTACAGTACTGGTGTTATCATCAAAGATGTAATAATGACGGGCCTTATAAACATCTTTAATTCCCATCACTTGATTTTTGTTATAATGTTACAGGGAAAAAAACATTTATACTCTAACATAACTGTTTTCCAATCATTGTTCCTTAACCATGTCTCACAATCAATAACAACATCGATCTCGTGTGAACACAGTAAATTTCCGAATAAAAATGTATTACTAATGTTCCTTACATTAAAAACTAACACAGATAAATCAAATTTTGCTATCTGTGAACTATTACATTTCTGAACTGGCAAAAATCCTGTCTTGTGTTAGTCAAATCAAATATTATATCTGTTGCAACAATTCTCTTCCCTTGTCTTGAATAGTGAACTCCATCCTTTCTGAACATGTGCCCATAATTAGGCTTATATGTTCTACACATTAACACTTTTTAAAATTAGCCATTTTTTCATACAGGTATTTACCCAAAAAATATTTTCATTCATACTGTCCCGACTCTAATTTCTATATGTCATCTGTAAAAAATATGTCATAATATCTGCATTAGGTAAGAAGGCTGTAAGTTCCCTACTAACAGTTAATGAGTCGTTAAAGATGAGGTCAATTGAACCAACATGAATAAAAACATTTTCATACTTGTTTACATTAAGGCATTCCAAGGCAGCACTCAGATCATGTATGTTTGCTCAGGGCACATTTATTTATTTATTTATTGATTTATTTGCCATTTGTTTACCGGGAAAGTCCATTGGGCCAAAAATGAGCGCATTTTCAATGGAGGCCCGGGGGAAAAAGCTCCTAATCCAGTTTTACAATACAAATCACAGTTTTACAGTATAAGTCATCAGTCTATAATTTGTACATAGTTCATTAATAAAAATCAAAAACAGTTTGTAACATATACATATTTAACAGTGGAAATCAAAGCAGTTTGTCACTTATATGTAGTTGAAAGTGTGAAAGCAACAAGTACATAGTATACTGAGGATATAAAAACGACAGGTCATGAAATATTAAAAGTATATAGGAGTTTGCATTAATGGAGCATAATTAGCTAAGAATTAAGAGCAGGTGTTGAGGAGGAATGGACATTACAATTCCAGTTATTTGGGATGAGTAAGATGAACAGAGGTAGAAGTGAATATATATAGTGGAGATGAGAGTTAAGATGAAGCAGGGTGATGTAGAATAGGAATGTAGTGGATGAAGTCAGGTGGGATGAGAACAGGGACATTCCCAGTGAGAAGAAAAGTATGAGTGGGGCAGGCTTTTAAAGGGGGAACGGTGGTTGATGGTTAGAATTTGGGGGGAAGGGAATTCCATAGTCGTGCTAGACAGAAAGATAATAGAAGTGTCCCTGGGGTCCGTATAGGCTTATACACTTCCAGAAGGTTTTGGTTGTTGGACCTAAGAAGTCTATTGGGCTGATGCATTTTGAGGATGGAAGAAAGTGTGGGTCAATTTAAAGGTTTAAAGATGAGCTTATATCTGCCACATATAATTTTTTGCCACATATAATGCTATTCAATATTCACTGACTTTTCTGCAAAAGTGAGTATCAGTTCCTTTTATAATTTAATTTCCATTTGTTCATATATCCTTTCTGAGACTGACCAGATCAGAAGAATCTCTCACTTCTAATTCAGTAATGTCTGCTCTTTCAATTCTTACAAAAATAACCTTGCTTTTCTTAAAATAATGTTCTTTAATCCTTCTAAGTTCAATTTGCATTTCTTCCTTTTAACATGCCCCTTGCTTGATTTTTTCACTTTCTCTGTTGGAACAATGAGGTTAGACTGAATGTTTTCTTATTGAACAACGGTATCATTCCCTCTAATCTGGCTATTATATAACAAAGAGGTGTCTTTCTGTTTAATATAATTTCCCTTTGCATTATAAACATTAATCAATTTATTTTTCTTCCCAGTTATTTGTAGTGAGTTTCTCCCTTTATTTCTCTTTTTTTTTCTTATACTTACTCTGAATTCTAAGACTGCTGTATAGATAAATACTGAAGTCCAAAGTTGCCATCTGTGGTATCATGTTTAACAGAATTTGAAATATCTTTCGAGGTCAGTTTCTTTTCTAAAGGTATTCCATTTGCACTTTGCCTAATGTTATTATCTTGGCAGCCCAGTCATTAATACATGTAACAACAGTTTTCCAAGTTGTGCCAGTTGCACAAGCACAACAATCTTCAGTAAATCTAGATTTACAGTGATTAAGCATAAGCAAATCCTCCATCTTTTGATATCAGTAACACAAGTTCCCAGTGTTATCACATGTTATCTTTACACATACACTTCATTGAACACATTGGACAAGACACTTATGCTGCAGCAAATTTTTAATAGCATACTCGCTTAAAGACTCCACTCTCAGTGACAGTTAAAGTAAAGGTTTTTAAAATAAGCATAAATATCAATGTCCGTAACTACATGGTCATAGAAATTCAAACAATTAGTAATTTAACTAAAATTGTCAGTGGAAATCACACAAGAAATATGCAAATGAATAATAAATTAAGCACACTGAGCTAAGTTTATACATAGGAAAGTAACTCATAAAGTAGGTATTCTGACCTAATATGCCAGTTGCTCTAGTCACACTAAATTAATACAACAACTGCACTTAAGAGAATTAATTAGTGTTGTTTGGGAGAAGTTGGTTATGTTTCTTGATGTTCTATAAGTGTGGGGTTTGGGAATTTGTGTATGGCTTCTATAAGTATATGAAGGTGAGTAGTCACTCAGAATGTTTGGGAGGGTACCAATATTGGAGTATTTATGAGTATCTGATACAAGGATCCAGTCCGATGCGGATTCTGGTTGATTGTTTGTATTCTAGTAGGGGGTTGTAACAATTTGGCTGTATTTATATAGATTGATAATGTTATCAGGGGTGTTTGAAGTTAGGTTTTGCCACTTAATGTTGGTATCACCAGTTATGATAGTTTCTTGAGTTGTATTATGGGTGGTCCAGAATAAGAAGACTTCAAGCAAGGGTATATTGTGGCTATGTGGGGATATAAAGTAGTGCTATAAATAGTTGTTTAGTTTTGTTTATTTGAAATTATGCTAAAAGGAATTCGATGTTTGCAAAAGTTGGGACACGTTTAGGATAAGAAGTAATAGTTAAGGAATTATGGAAGATCAAGGCTACACTGCTGCCTTTCTTATTTGATCTGTCAAGGTCTGACCAAGGATATTATAACCAGGTGGGATTATTTCAGTATCTGATATTTGTGGCTTTAGCCATGTTTCAGTAACACTTATAACATCTGGTGAGTATTGAGCGAGCCAGGCTTGACATTTTGTTATCTTACTGCAGATACTATGTATGTTGATAGTTATAATAAATAGGTTGTGAGTGTTGGTAGTTGAAATACAAAAAGGGTAGGGGTTATTATTTACTTTTGTTGAAAGGGAAGTGCCAAGATTTGGATGAATATCACAGCTTTGAGACAATACCAGTAGATGATTTCTAAGGTGTTTAAAGTAGTGGGTTTTAGAGGGAGATTCAGCTGCAGTTGGGAGCGTTATTTTGAAGTTAATATTGTTTGTAATAATTTTAAATCTAGCAGTACATATATACTTACAAGTATATAGGTAAGATGAGATATTTGAGAAGCTAGTACACTTGGGTTCTAGTGATGTATCTTGAGTGGCAGTTATGGATAGTGTGACGTGTATAATTTGAAAAGTGGTGGCATAGGATAGTATGATAAGAGCAGTAGTGTATGTGAAGGTAAATAGAAGTGATAAAACGGTATTGATCATTTTGTAGGGGAAGGTGTATTAGCTATATGAATGAGATAAGTTAATATTAATGAGGTGTGTAAATATAAGGTGAATTGAAGAATACTATTGGTAGGAATAAGGTAATGAATGGGTATAGTTATTGTGTGGCTGATTGGTTGATGAGCTGGACAGGAATGTGTAGGTATAGTGTAATTGATTAGTTGAAGAGTCTAAGAGGAGAGGTCTATGGAGCTATAAGTTTAAGGAAAGTGGTGGGTGGGAATGGGGGTAGGATAGGGAAGTGGAATGATCCCAAGCACAGCGAGGGCAAACAGAGCAGACAGAGCCTCGGAAGGCAAAACAGCCTAGAAGAAAAACAATCAACTACTAAGATTAATGTTTGGTTATGTTGATGTGAGTAGCACTAAGGTAAAGAGAGGTCTGGTGAGATTGCAACAGGAAGGGAAACCAATACAAAAGTGGAGAAAAGTATGGTATGGTGGCATCATAGTGCTTAGCAAGAGTTACAGTTGTTAGGAGATCAAAGTTTAGGGTGAAATAGGGGTGATACTAAATGTTAGATAATAGTTGATAGTGCAGTGAGGTAAAAATGGTGGGGGTGAGGTGAGCAGGTTACAGAGATGATTGTGCAAGCCAGAGAAGAACAGTAAAATTAACAGTTAAACAAACAGGACTTAATGCCAAGAAAGATGTATGGTAAGCAGTCAGTTGACTCTCACTCTTGGGATACCTAATGATTTTTTTCCTTGTTTTGCAAACTTTAAATCTTTAAACTATTTCTAATTAAATTATGCATGTGGTTTCAAAATTGTAAACGGACATTACAAATTCTGTGATGGCATGAACAGAGGATGACACCTTTTCTCATGTGACTGGACTTGGCACTGGATATTATATGGGGAATGCCATGTGATTCTTTGACTACAATGGCTACAGTTTTGACATAGTTAAATCTGCTATTGATAATATCTTTAGGTCTCTAGAACAGCAGTCAGTTTTAGGTTCATAGGTTCATACTAGGCTATCTGCCCTAGGGCATTTATAAGCCTAGCCAGAGTGTGTTTGGCTTTCGCCACCCATTTTACTATGCCTTTTTTTGAGGTTAGTATACTGTGCCTCTGTCTAACAGTGACACAGAAGTGATAGCCAGGGTAAACCTACGATCTCCCATCCACTCATCAAGATTCCTCTTGAAGAGAGTCAATGTGGGACTCTGCCTAACCTGGACTGGGATTTTATTCCAGAGTGAAGGGAGCCTCTGGGTTATGAATCTGTCCCTCCAGCATGTCCTATTTATTTCAGTGCTGAGGTTCAAGTCTCTCAAGCGTGTAGCTCAATGGGATTTGGATTTTCTGAGGTGCAGCATGTCCATTAATTCCGGGTTGGACATGGCTTTATACGTCAGGCACAGATCGCCTCTGAGCAGGCGATATGCCACTGAGTAGAGCTGGAGTTTCTTTAACCGGGCAGCATATGGCATCTGTTTGAGCCCTTTGATCCTCTTGGTGAGGTACTTTTGGGGTCTTTCCAGTTGCTGCAGGTGTCTGGTAAGGTACATCCCAAAAGGGGCACTGTACTCAATTATGGGCCTGATGAGGGATGAGTAAAGAGGTACGATGACCTCCCCTGATCTAGATGTGAATCCCTTCATGATTAGGTGGGCCATATAAAATGTTTTTCTAACCACTTTGGCCACGTGGTTGTCAAATGAGATTTTGCTATCAAATTGGGTCCTCAGGTCCCTAATGACTTCTTCTGTACTTAATGGATTACCACCTATGTGGTAATTTGTGGGCACTTTGTTTTTGCCAAAGGGGATGACTATACACTTTTTGGCGTTTAGCTTGAGGCCATGGCTCTGGCACCAGTTGTCTGTTTTTATGAGGCCCTTTTTGGAGGATGCTTGTGTCGGCTGGAGAGTTGATTATGGCACCCAGTTTGCAGTCATCTGCGAACTTGGTCAGCCACAGTCCTTCCGTGTTGGCCTGTACTGCCGAGAAATATATACCGAACAAGAGAGGTCCCAGGACTGAGCCTTGTGGGATGCCACTTGTAACTGGTTTGGAGTCTGACATGGCTCCAGCAATTCTAACCATGTGGGTTCTGTCCTTGAGCCAGTTTGCAACCCATCTAGTGACATAGGGGTTTATATTTAAGCTGGTGAGCTTATCTATAATGCCCGAGTGGGGTATTGTATCGAAGGCTTTTGCGAGGTCCAGGTAGGCTGTGTGGACCACCTTCCCTCGTCAATGGCCTTGGTGACTGTTTCAAAGAAATCGACCAGGTTTAAGAGGCAGGATCTGCCCTTAACAAAGCCAAACTGGGTAGGATCCAGTGTCTGTAGGTCCCCAATATCTTTATTTATGAAGTCCATGATGATCCTTTCCATAGCTTTGCAGACCAAGCTAGTCAGGCTTATGGGGCGATAGTTTCCAGGATCCGTTGAGGCACCACCTTTGTGGAGAGGGACCACTGTTGCTGTACACCACTCTTTGGGTACATATCCTGTAGTAAGGCTAAGATTGAACAGTAGTTTTATGTTTGGGTTTAGCTCTTCTTGGAGTTCATGTAGGACGCAGCCGGGACACCATCTGGTCCCATTGATGCTGTGTTTTTTGCTTTGGAGAGGGCGGCTCTTACCTGAGCATCTGAGATGTCAGGGGGGGCAGAACTCTGTTGGGATAGATATTTGCCCTTTTGGTGTGGAGAGGGGGGAGAAGTTTGCACTGAACCTGTCAGCTAGGATGCTGGCAATGTCTGTGGGCTCGGTGTATTTTTTGTCATTTTGGACTAATTCTGAGCATATCTGGGAATTCCCACCCAGGTTCCTAACATAACTAAAGAAAGCCTTGTGATTATCCTTAGTGTCCTGTGCAATTTTTCTCTCGAAGCTGGCCTTAGACGATGTTATGAGTGCCCGTAGTTTTTTGCTAATACTGATCAGAGATGCCTTCCCTTTTTGGGATTTTGCTCTATCATGTAGTAGCTTCCTCCTTCTATTGTATAGTTTGTTTATGGCTGGGGTCCACCAGACAGGACGCCTGCCTTTGGAGGATTGGGTCTTGGTTTTATTTGGGATTGCATGATCCATGCATTCCTGAAGGTGTTCATAGAATGCGTTTATAAAGGATTCTGCAGTCTGGGCCGTATTTTCCACAGGCCCGGGAGCTTTGAAGGATTTCGCCTCGGTTTTGAGGCATGTGAAATTTGCTTTAGAGAAGTTTTTCACTGTGGTTTTCTGGGCAGGGGTGGGGTCGGGATGTGAATATCCAGTGAGATTAGTTTATGGTCTGATCTTACCAGTGAGGGATACACTTCTGGTCTGGAGCATAGTGTCCCCATGTTGGTGATGATCAGGTCCAGTATGTTTTCCCCTCTTGTGGGAGTGGTAACAAGTTGTTCCATAGCATTTGAGTTTATAAATTCTAGGAACCTTTGGGCTAGGGTGTTGGGGCTAGAGTAATGCTCCCAGTCTATGTTTGGGTAGTTGAAGTCGCCCAATATAATGGTGTTTGGAGAGACCTTCATATTTTCCAGTATTCTCAGGAAGGCCAAGTGGGGTTCCTGTGTTTGGGAGGGTGGTCTGTAGCAGGCTATAAACTGGAAGGCAGTTTTACCCACAGTTAGTTGCACATGGATAGTCTCTGATGCTTCGTGCTGTGCCACCAACCTGGAGGTGTGGGTATCTTTGACGAATATTGATACTCCCCTCCTTTTGTGGTTCGGTCCAAGTTTTGGGGCTGAAAAACATGGTATGAGGTATAACCTGGTAGTGCTGGGGTGCTCTCGGGAGCCTTGAACCAGGTTTCTGTTACTGCACAGATATCGATGTTCTCCATGCTAAGGAGAGTTTTGAGTACGTGCATCTTGAGGTTTAGACTTCTGGCATTGAGAAGCATTACTCTTAGTTTCTTATCCCTTGTGATACCTATGGAGGTGGGTTTGTCTTTTGAGCCTTGCCTAAAAAAGGCACTATGGGGGTAGCAAGAGCCTTTGCCAATATCCGAAGCCCAGGGATGACAGGTGCAAGCCGTCCCTAGCGAAGCATCGTGGCTTGTCGAGTATGTCATCCCAGGCTGACAGGCATTGGATCCCCTTTGAATGACACCAACACTTAAGCCAATTGTTGAAATTGATCATCTTGTCTTCATATTGTGGCATCATTCTTGGTGAGGGTAAGATGCTACTCAAGGTCAGGGTCATACCGGCCTGGGCTACATGCTCAGAGACCTCCTCTATGTCTCTTTTCATGTAGTCCAGGGAGGTACGTCTCAGGTCATTCACACCAGCATGGACAATGACTGAGTCATATTTGTACTTGCCTTGGAGTGACCTGAGTGCTTGTGTTATGTGGCGGATCCTAGCGCCCGACAGGCAGCTCACCGTGACCTTCTCCTTGTTCAGCCTGGTGAGCGGGACGTCAGTGTGCCTGACGATAGAGTCACCTATTACAAGTGTATCAGGTGTGTTGTTTAGCCTTAAGGGCTGTGACTGTTCGGCACACTGGCTTTGTGAGCTATGTGTTGCACGTGTTTTGTTTTGGGGTAGCGGTTGCTTGGGTGTCTGCTTTGGAGGTCTCTGCTGCTTAGGCAGATTTTTATTTAGAGCCTCCGAGTATGTTTTTGTGTGTTTATGTGTTTGGTTTGTTGTCGTGGTAGGTCTATGAGAGACTGGAATTGTAGTGAGTGTGGTTTCCTTCTCCTCCTGACTGGTTACGCCAGTACTGAGTTGAGAGAGCTTAGCCTCCAGTTTGGCTATATGGTTGCATCTCTCACATGTGTTGGAATTTTTTGGGAGAAGGAGAGGGTTGTCTGTGTACATGAGGCAGTTGTAACATTGCCTCAAGATTCCCAGATTCACCAGCTGGACCGGAGAGGAGATTGACAACTGACCTTTGGACATGCTAGAATAGTATTGGGAATTCCTTTATAATTGAAAAAAGGGCCAATGGGGAACAAGGTACTCAAGGGGAGTTTGTGAGGGTGTAGTGCTTTTAATTTTTTAGAGATGACTTATATAATTGCTTTAGTGAGCAAGTGCCAGGTAACTTAAATGCAATGTGTTACAGGTAACTTAAATGCAAAAACGACAAACAGTAACTTTCTTTCAAGTGAAACAAGGAAATAAGTACAGTAAGCAATGCAGATATCACTAGGGATCCACAGAAGTGCTAAAAGGCCGCGTTTTAGGTGGAATTAGCATTTCAGGGAAATAAACAAACAACAAGCATACAAATAAAGCTAGATTCAGCAGGCCTGGATCTAGTCTATGCTACAGCAAACAAGGTGTACCAATTTCAGTAAGAAACAGTTAGAATATGCAGGCACTATAAGCCTCTAACCAGAAATTCCCTGCTCAGAAGGGCAGAGTCCAGCCTCTCCTCCCACAAGAGTGCAGACCGCAATCCTTCTTAACATAAAATAACTGGCCTGAAGCCCAAGTGCTTAAACCAGAACTAATACACTTTTAGAATAACAGACACTGAGCTCTCAATCAGCAGTTCCCAACTTAGAAGGATGTAAGCTACCTGTCCTGCCACCACAGTGCAGGCCTAATGTAAAACAACTGGTCTGAAGCCCAAGTGCTTAATCCAAAAGACTTAGAAATGATAGCTACACTTTAATCAAGTTACTACCAGCAGTAATAAATACAACTGAATACTTTAAAGAATGCCTGGATTAGTGCTCAAGTTATACAAACAAAGCTAGATTCAGCAGGCCTGGATCTAGTCTATGCTACAGCAAACGAGGTGTACCAATTTCAGTAAGAAGCAGTTCAAATATGCAGGCACTATAAGCTTTAACCAGAAATTCCCAGCTCAGAAGGACAGAGTCCAGCCTCTCCTCCCACAAGAGTGCAGAACACGAACCCTCTTAATGTAAAATAACTGGCCTCAAGCCCAAGTGCTTAAACCAGAATTAATACACTTTTAAAATAACAGACACTGAGCCCTCAATCAGCAGTTCCCAACTGTTCCCATAGCCTGTGCTGACACTTTAAGCCAAGTATTAATTGACCTTAGATTGTTTTGCAGACTAGTAGCTTTGAAGGTCTTTTTCAGAGACAAAGCTGACTCCACTAGCATTACTGTAAATACTGTTTTTAAACGCAAAAGCACTTTTATGCCCCCACTTCCTTATAACATAGAATGTTTTCTAAATCTATGTGAATATGATTTTTATGAATTGTTTTCTACTAAGGTAAAACCTAGTTTTTATAATCTTACTTTAGAAGAATTTAATTCTCTAAGGCATTTAAGGCATTGTAATGAAATTTCTATCAAACCAGCTGACAAAGGGGGTGGGATAGTCATCTTAAACACGATTGACTATAATTTGAATATGCACTCTATGCTTAATGATGATACGACGTATGTTAGATTGAAGTTATATGATGTTAATAGAATAATTAAAAATGTACATGATATATTATACGATCTACTTATCTGTAGACAAATTAGTGAAGAAATGTACAGTTATTTAGTGATAGATAGTCCCACCATACCTATTATAAAGGGACTACCGAAAATCCACAAAAATCAACATCCTATTCCACTTAGACCCATTGTTTCAGGGGACAATTGGGTGACTGCCAATATTTCATGTTTTATAGAATTTTTACTTAGACCAGTAGTAGACTCTTTTACTACTATTTTAAAAGATACCTACCAACTGCTTGATCATTTATCTGGGATGCAGCTAGCTCCCCATGAACACGAGTACCTCCTAATTACTCTAGATGTGAAAAATCTTTTCACATCTATTCCTAATGACTTGGGTATTGAAGCTGTGAGAGAAATATTATTAGAAGAAACATCCTTTACGAATGATAGACAGCTACTTATAGGCCAACTGTTGGATGCAGTTTTGAACAACAATGTGTTTATGTTTTTGAATAATTATTATCTACAGAAATGGGGGGTGGCAATGGGCACCCCTTGTGCTAACACCTATTCTAACCTGGTTGTCTTAGACTGGGAGCGGAGGTGCCTGTTTACCCACCCCTTGTTTTCTAAGATAAAGGTTTATAAACGTTTTGTGGACGACATTTTTATTGTTTGGGAAGGCACTGAGATTGATTTTAAAAATTTTTTAACTTACCTTGAAACTACATCTACCTTCCTACACTTTACCATGGAATGTTCTCATGACTCTATAAATTTTTTAGACGTAACACCAAGCATTACAGAACATGGCCTTATTAAATCAACGCTGTATAGGAAACCAATTTGGAGGAACACCCTTCTCACCTTTGATAGCATGCATCCTAGATACATTTTTCCTGGTATCATTAAAAGTCAATTTATTAGATTAACCAGGCTTTGCAAAGATACATCTAAACTACATCTTGAAGCAGATCGCTTAGAGTCACTTTTTAAAGAAAGAGGTTACGATCCAAGTTTAGTTACTACTATTAAACACAGTATTATTAAAGATACACTGATAGAAAATAAATCCATCAATACCAAGAAAAGAATAGATTCCAATAGGCAAACTAAATTTGTAGCTGTAACTCTAAACTATACAAGCATTATTAATGATATCAAAAAGATTTTTTATAATAATTGGAAGGTTCTAATTACAGATCCATTTGTTAAGCAAGTAGTGGGGGTAAAACCACACTTCATGTTTAGAAATAGCCTGAACCTTAAACGGCTATTATGCAATGATAAATACATTACTCAACCTTTGCCTTCATCTATTAGCTATAAGACTGGCACTTTTCCCTGCTATAATTGCAATAGGTGCAGTTCCATTTCTAAAATGCTAGAATTTCACCATCCTACATTGAACTATATTTTTACACCAAGGTTTTTTGCCAATTGTTGCACCAAGAATCTCATTTACCTTGCAACTTGTAAGAAATGTCAGGCCTTCTATGTTGGCCTTACTAAAAGATGTTTGAAAGATAGGATATATGGCCATCTATATGATATCCAGAAGAAAAATGAATTAAACGCCTTGGCGAAACATATATTAGAACATCCTTCCCATAATTTTGATTTTAGGGTTTTAGAAATAGTTGCAAACAACAAAAGAGGTGGAGATAATATACTGCTTTTGAACAACAAGGAACTAAAATGGATCTTGAGATTGGCCGCTCACATACCCCCTGGCATTAACAGTTATATTTCCATTAAGCCTGTTTTGGAAGCCAGATAAAGTTTTAGATATCAACACTTATCCAGTATCTTCTTGTTGTTTAGGCATGCCCTGTTAAATGAAAATAAATACACATGTCTACAGTTTTCATAAGCATGCATTTCCATATTTATTTACATTATTGACACCCATCATATATTCATCATGTGCTTCATATATTTAAATCCTTCATTCATTTATTTATTTATTTATCTATTTATTTATTTATTTATATATATTAAATATATTAAATATTTGATTGCACATTTTATGAACCCACATCAGTTTTTTATGAAGGGTGAATGATTATAAACATGTTCCTCTTTTTAATATAGTTACTTATGAATATTCATTCCAACATTTTTAATTGTACTTTATCTTTATGATTCAAAATATGCATTAGCTTATGGCACAAAAGCACTTTTATTCATTTATTCCATTTATACACCTAACTATTCATGGCTACATATTTGTATTTATTGTCCACAGTTATATATATATATATTCAAATACATGTATATATGCATGCTATGTATTTTGCGCACTTTATATGTTTATTAGTAAATAACACTTATACCCCCTTTTAAAAAATTTTTAAAAGAATTTATATATTCCTTATTAACATAGAAGTCCTATTAATAATCTATGCATATCCGCACAGTTTAAGAATAAAAATCATGTATATTTGCAAAAGAACATGCAATATATTATTTCTATGCAATACATGATTTCCATTAAATATTTATTCATTTTTCCAGTCATTTGATAAGCATTCTGACCATAACGGCAACAGCAACTGTATAAGTTTTAATTGTATAAGTTTTTATTGTTTTTACCATTTATATTATTCTCGTCATCAACAGACATACTATATGATATAGCATTGCTCGGCTTTGAATAGTACTGCCTTTATCTAAGGTCTTAAGGTCCTCTAGAAATGTCTGTTTTAGTCACTTTGTATAATTAATTAAGTAATTGTTTGATTGAACAAATTATTTGTTTTAATTTTGGCGCCCTTTTTTACCTTTCATTATATAAACTGAAGTCTTCAAATGTTAAATGTATTGTCTGATGAAGCGTAGTAGTTGCTACGCGAAAGCGCTCACATTTAATAAAGGTTCTTTGCTGAATTTGTCCTGGTCTACGGTGAAGTTCATATTGGAAGATTGAAGCTGCTTTACCCGATTTTGTTTTCGTGACATTGGGCTGTTTATAGAACATTTAAGCTGCCTCCCATTGTTTCGTGGTGAGAGAGCCTGGTTTTCATCATCATCATCAGCAGTTCCCAACTTAGAAGGATGTAAGCTACCTGTTCTGCCACTACAGTGCAGACCACGAACCTTCCTAATGTAAAACTGGTCTGAAGCCCAGGTGCTTAAACTAAAAGGCTTACAATGAGTTACACCAAGCAGCAATAAATACAATTGAGTACTTTTAAGAGGTACACAATTGAGTACTTTTAAGAGGTTATAACTGTGTCTTGCAGTCAAAGTCATTTATCACATTTAACAATATTAATAAAATAGCAACTGTCATCAAAACAAAGGTGTATGATATGTGACCCTTCCAGTATTCTTGCATTTGTGTGATCTAACTGTATTATAACGTTTACCTTCATGTGCATATTTACTAATCCAAAGTTCTCCTTACACTGATTTCAGATATAATATCCTGAAGACCAGGTGATGTGGCACAGAGTTCTGTGGCATTTCAGTGGTCAAGGAGTAAGGTAGACATGTCAGATGTGTTCCACACTCACAAGTGAGAGCACTAAAGGATTAGCATGTTTCATTATACAGTAGTTTACTTTTCAATGACTTCCCTTTACTGTGATAATGGTAATCTCAAAGCTAGAATACAAAAATAACTTTAATATTGTTACGGTAAGTTCCACTGTTATCATTCTTTTTAGTGCAGTTGCTCTATCCTGTAGTTTTATCATGCAGCTGTCTGGTTACATAAGCAGAGTGTGAGAAAATGACCTCCTACTTGGATTTGCTGTGCTCAGTTGCCTAAACATAGTTTGACCCACTGAGTAATGTATCCATTATTATTTTGCTTACACAATTTATCAACAAAACATTGCCATAAAACTCATTTGACTAGTCTCTCTCACAATTCTCAGTTAACTAATGCTAGGCTCCACCGAAGAAATGTGCAGTTTGTTTTCTGTCCTGAGAACTTCCAAAATTCACAGGAAAAACAGCTTTAAATAAAATAACATTTAAGTACAATGAGACTCAAACAAGAAAAAATATATCAGTATGCAAAGCAAAAGGAGTGACCAACCTTATTATTTTTTCTCAAAAAACTTTTTATTGATTTATAAACAATACATTTAGGAGTTGTATAAAGATTTACAATTTGAAAAAACCAGGATAAAAAACAACTCTTGTTGAAGTTAAATAAAGAAACATTAACTAACAAATTCCAATATATACAATATATACAATTGGTAACCATAAAACATTGTATACAATAGTGTGGAAAGAAAAAAAAACTGTGTTAATCTTCAAGACCAGGAAAACAACTCTAGAAGTTATTAATTATTAATAATACTCAAAACCTTCTCCAGTATTTTGTTATTTAACATCATTTTTTTGGACTCTTAATCAAGTTTTTTTGAGCATCAATATATAAGAAAGCCATTTTTTGAAAAGTATTCCAGCTTAGTTTAGTACGATCAAGCCAATTTTGTGTAATGTAAAGTTTTATAAGCGAACAAATAAAAACAAGTACATGAGTATCAATTTTGGAAATACCACCTATCGGTATGTGAAGTATAGCAAATTCCCAGGACAGCGTAGACTTATGATACCACATTCTCTGCAATCTTACCTTTAAAGAGGTCCAAAGTTTATGAGAAAAATGACAATACCACAGGATATGTAAGAGGTCAGCTTGGGGAAAGGAACAACATGTACATGATGGGGATCTACTGGCATTAAATTTATTTAATTTATGTGGAGTATGATAGGCATTATTGTTAATCATTAATTGTGTGTAAATCAATTTCTTGAATGGAGTAAATTCTCTGGTATTTCTAATTGCTGAAAGTTTTTGATTCTCAGTTAATTGAGAATTATGATTCAACCAGGTATTTGAAAAAAGACAGTTTTGGTCTAGTGTATCAGTTTATAAGATTTTGTTAACATTTTCACAGATGACGATAGTGTATTAATTATTATTTTTAAATTATTAAGATCGGATTCTGTAGGATTTATGAGATCAAACTTTATCCTAATTATTTCTCTTATTTGACGTAAAACTGTAGTGTATTTCCAACTAACTTTTAGAGTCTTGCGTAAATTTGCAAGTGACAGGTCTTTATATTTCAAGATATCCCAAACTTTTAATTTTTTGATAAGACGATAGTTTGTTAGGTTAAATGGAGAGTTATCTAACATTATGTTTGGATTTAGATGAATTGGTTGAAATAGGTGAAAAAACTTATCCAGGTTGCAGATTTTTAATAAATACTGAAAAGCCTTAATCTTGTGTTTAAGAAGGGTCGAAATTTTACAAGTGGTCTTCATATTTAAATAAATAAATGGGATGGCTTCTGGGTTTATATTTTTAGATAGAATATAATGATACCACATCCTAACCCATAATGGGTACTGAATATCTTTATTACTTGTGTAGTTAGTTATAGTTAATAGCTTATTTGCTGAAACAATGAGATAGTAAAGGTAAAAATTTGGTAAACCCAAACCACCCTTATCTTTAGTAACTGACAGTCTAGAATATGAGATCCTAACCGATTTAGGAAACCACATAAATTTTGCTAATTCTTTATTTACTTTCTTAAAAAAAGACTTAGGAATTATCTGATCTGATGAATTAAATTGATATAAAAATTTTGGAAGGATATTCATTTTAATTATTGCAGCTTTTGATAAAAGCGACAAATTAAGCTGCTCCCATCTATTCATATCAGACATTATAGATCTCCATATTTTACTCATGTTGTTTTGAAATGAGGAGTGATTGTTATGCTCTATGTTAATTCCCAAATATTTCACACCAAAAGTAATCTGAATTTGTGAATCCGAAAACAAATATAATTTATGAACCTTATGATTTAAGGGAAGAATATGGGTTTTTAAAGGTTTCATAAGATAATTTGAAGCAAGAGAGAAACTTTCAATAGAATTTGTTATTTTATTTAGATCAGATAATGGAGTTTGGAAATATAATATTAAGTCATCAGCAAATGCTGAAAAAAAAATATTTGTGTTAAAGATTCTTGGAATATTATGAAAGGTGTTTTGAGTAATATATAACAACAGTGGTTCCAAGTATATATTAAAAAGAAAAGGGGACAAGGGGCAATCTTGTCTTGTACCTCTGGTAATCTTTATAGGGGAAGACATGTAACCATTTATATAAAGACTAGTATACATATTCTTATATAATGTTTTTATTGAATTTATAAATGTTATGGGGAAATCGAAACATGTCATAGCCTGAAAAAGAAAATCCCAACATACTCTATCAAACACATTTGATGCATCAAGAATCAATGCATACATTGGATTAGAATAATTTTTTGAGAGATGAATAATAGATTCAAGAGTTAGGGTGTTGTCCCATGCATGTTTATGAGACATAAAACCTGTTTGGTCTTGAGAAATAATTGAAGGTAAAACCTGTTTTAATCTGTTGGCCAATATTGATGATAAAATCTTTATGTCTAAATTAATTAAAGAAATGGGTCTGTAATTTATGGGGTTTGTTTTTTCTTTATTATTTTTCAGAATTAGAATAGTTTTTGATCTGTTCCAGTAACTATCCGATATATCCTTAATTTTAATGTAGTTGTATACTGTGAAGAGAAAAGGAACAATTACCGATTTAAAGGATTTAAAAAATTCAGGTGTAAACCCATCTGGACCAGGAGCTTTACCAGATTTCAGTTTATCAATTGAGTCTGAAATTTCTTGAAAAGTAAGAGGAGCAGAAAGTAAATTTTTTTGATTTTCATTTAACTTAGGGAAACTCAAAGAATTTAGAAAACTATTTATATTATTATTAATCAACGAATTGGATGGTTTAGAATATAGCTTTGTATAAAGAGAGGTAAAAAGATGTACAATTTCCTTATCTGTATTATATAGTATATTTTTGTGTATTAACGAAAAAATTTTAGGTCTATCGAAATTATTTTTAATTATTCTGGCTAAAATTTTAGACAGAACTTGAGCCCATTCTGAATAAGTAGCTAGTAGTCTTTGATCTACTATAGAGAGGTTATTCTGATGAAGCAAGATTAGTTCTTTTTGATATTCTACAATTTGTTTTTCTAGAACATTATCTTGATTTAATCTAAATTGATTTTCGAGATACTGAATTCTAGACTTTAGATAAACTTCTTTTTTATTGTATTGTTTTTTAAGGTATGCAGATTTACCGATAAACATACCTCTTATTCTCGCCTTACATGCAGCCCATTGAATGTCGTAAGGAATATCTGTTAAATCCAAATCATGCTCCATTTCCTGAATTATGTCAGAACACTGTTTACATATGTCTTTATTTAAGAGTAAATTGTTATTTAGCGACCAATTGTTTTTGTGAATATTGTTTTTAACATTATGAGTAATGTTTAGATTTAACAGAATTCTTGAGTGGTCTGAAAAAAATCTGGGTTCAGTATAAAAATCCAATATAAATTTTGATAAAAAATTAGAAATCAGAAAAAAATCGAATCTAGACCAGGAACGATAACATTTTGAATAATATGTATAAATTTCTTTCTTATTTGGGATTTTTATAGAATGCAGTGGGTCAATTAAATTATATTCCAACATTAAATCTTCAAGTGCCAGGGATGCTTGGTGATTATGAGAAGTGGGACAGCTAGATCGATCAATTTCTGTATTTATGACTGCATTCCAATCCCCCCTACTATAATATAATGATCCTTATAAGATGTGAGTATATTATATATTTTTAAAATAAAAGAATGTTGTTGGCTACAGGGACCATATAGATTTAAAAACAAAAGTGGTTTATCGAGATTATGAAAAGCTGCTGTAAAAAAACACCATCTACCTTCATTGTCACAATTTTCAACAATTATAGTCCCTGAGAATTTGTGTTTAATAATTATAGCCACTCCCCTAGAATTAGATGAATCCCCCGAGGCTACTATCTTTTTAATCCATTTTTTATTCTTTTCCTTGACCCACCCATCTCTAGGAATATGTGTTTCTTGAATAAAACAAATACTGGCTTGTGATTTAAATATCAAATGGAATAATAAGGATTTTTTGGCTTTGTTTTGAATTCCTCTAACATTCCAGGACTCAACTATTATGTCAGTTGTCATAAGGACAATATAAGCTGGATGATACTTTAATGAAAATATAATGATTTAACCAGAATAAAATAGAACTAATATCCATCAGAAAAAGAATACATCTCCTCCGGTCTTGATTAAATAGTGTCACAACAATAGAAATATCCACAAAGAAATAATAGTTAAGAAATTGTACACTTCCTTCTTTCTACCCCTAGTGCCTGCCCACCATTCCCCTATTACAGAAGGAAGAGCAAGGAAAACGAGAATAAAATTAGAGTTTTTGGTTACCAAAAATTTCAATTCAGTACAAGAAACTTTACTTAGAGCCCTTAAAAGGGCTAGAACCAATATAATAAAATTAAACATATTTACAAATCTATCTAAACACAAGACATCCAACATATTCAATCCCTACCCAGTTGCGACCACCTGCTCCTATAGTTCAGAAAAATCTACAATTTAACTGTTTTTCCTCATCAAACGCATGTATATATTTTAATAAATATAAGCAGCTGATTAGCACTTTGTCATGTACATTGTAATGAATGCTAAAACATACGTTTGGAATACAGAGTGCACCTGGAGTATATAACTAGAATAATTTAT
The DNA here is from genome assembly GCF_019279795.1 of Protopterus annectens. Taxonomy (NCBI): domain Eukaryota; kingdom Metazoa; phylum Chordata; order Ceratodontiformes; family Protopteridae; genus Protopterus; species Protopterus annectens. The sequence goes on along the minus strand of NC_056732.1, from coordinate 234,018,052 downwards.
GTATATCTAAAAAGCTAACTAAACTATAAAAAAAACCATGTTCAAAATTTTAATACATTAAACTAGGACTAATAATTATTAATCTAAACTATGAAGGAAAACCTAACCCCCAAATAACATCACTTGTCAATTTCTAAGTAGAAATATATTAAAATCAAATATATATATTACCTTGTTAAGAAGATAATACTCATAACAAAACTTGCATTTACCAGAGGATAACATCTATTGACCCAATGAGCCATTATAAATATTAACCTATTACTAAACTAAAATCAATAGCATATGTATGTTCCAGCTTAAGTGTCATTTATGAACAATATCTTAGTAAGTTAATCATTGCTGAGATTACAAGCCTATAAAAATCAAACTAGATTTTCTCTATAAGAAATCCAGTATAAATATACTTAATGTAATACTTAATTTTCACTAAAATAAAAATAATATACTTTCAGAAATAATAATAAAACATAAAATCAAACAACAAAAGTGATCTGACTTGAAAGATCTACCACAAAACATTTGGGTTAATACCTAGCAGTATATATAGCCAGGATAACAGGTATAAAAATCAAACAATTGTCAATCATTCAAAATAAATATCTGTTCAATTTAATCAGCCTTTGAGATGAAAAAACTACTACTAGAAGAAAAAATACAACCTCAAGCAAATATTAACTTGAGGGAGGAAGATGATGTAAATGATCTTGAACAATATGAATTATATCAATATCAGGGAAGAGATAATATATCTGTAACACTCCATGAACAACTCATAACAAAATCCAGTAAAAAGTGTTTTTCAGAAGACTAAAACTAATATTGAAAACTGTCTTCATATCTGGAGAGAAAAAATGCTAAAAACATGAAGACTCCTTCTGTTCTTACTTAAATGGCTCCAAAAATGTTGGGTAAGTTGTGTAAGTGTACAATAAAACAGTTTCTTTCTTAAGTAATATATAAAATCAGTGCATGGCGAGATTATATATGTCTCATTCTAAGAGCGATATGAGCCTCCTTAAAATGTACTATATACATAGGTGTGTATTTGTGGGACTACATGTACATTTGCAAATAACATCAGATCCAAACACAATGATGGCTCTACTTCATGAAGAAACTAGATCTGTGTTTACATCAAGTAACTACAGAAAGTACCAAGAGACAAAATAAAGAAAATAAAGGACAAGGACTAAAGAAAAGGAAAAAAAAAAAACTAGAAAGCCAACAATTATAGTGGCAAGTATAGAAAACTACTGAAATAAACACATTAATCAAGAGCTGAGCGGCTAAGGTATTTAAATCAAAGTATAAAGATTAATAGCAACAGCAGAAAGCAAAGAACAACAACTTATGCACTAGTTTACAAAGTCTATAGAAAATGTGTGAAATACATACTAATGTTCATTTCATAATACTAGAAACAGTTTTACACATTATAGCTGCTTGTGATATAATTATTGTCAAGAATGTGTACATTGACAGACACAATAAAATAGGATTGCTTCATTAAACATTATATAAACATTGTGGGCAGCCAAGAATTTTTGGAAACATGCATCTCAAAGAATTACTGAGAATAAACGTGTTGTTCATATGAAATCCTCTGGAAGTAATAAAGTCAGACACTGTAGTTTAAGAAAAGATGAGAAAGTAATAATTGTTGGAATATTTACAGTCTGTACACTTACTAACTTAAATACTCAGAGAAACAAGGTTAAAAAAAACAGGAAATGCAAACAGAGACTAGAGCAATACTGCAGAATGACACCAAGATAGTTACAATAATAGAAACACTATGCCTAAAAATACATAAATACAAATAAGTGCTAACTCCATATGTATTACATAGGAAAGCAAGTCTGGGTACACTACTAATTCACAAAAGATCCTATCAACAACTGACGTAATTTTAATTTCAGAGCTCTAGTAATACCCTGACAAAAACTGATCCATCGTTGTTAAAATATTAAACATCCTGAAGATCTACAGTAATTAAAAAAAAAAGAGAAATTATGAGGTTGTACTAAACTCAAACAAAACAATCAAACCTTGTGTATTTATGTAAGCGACGATCTATGTAGCTTCTTACAGAGTTCCAAGGTATATTTGACCTCCAGCAAACCCAAATATCCTGCAACAGTAAGTTAATCGTGAAAGAATCCTGTACACATCTTCAAGTGTTCAGTAAAGCAACCGGATACATCGCGAAAAGTAGTTTGAACCGTAACTCGTTTATTCTACCTTATCAGTTGCTCGTATGTACTCCAGTTTCAAACACCGACGATGACGTCACTCTGAAGCTCTGCAAACTCACGAGAGATAGCGTGGGTAAATCGGAGAGTCTTTTGCTGTAAAAGTGAGCAAACTGCCACTGTTGAGGTCTCGAGAAGTAAAAGGATTCCCTCCAAAATGACTTGTACTTTTTATCAGCAATGTCGTTTACAAAATGCCCTATAAGCTGTTATCACGGAACACAATGATATCAGCTAACTGACAACCATAAGAGTACTATAACATTAAAACTAACGCTGGTTGTTAAGGATAATACAAGAACTTTAAACATACAGTAAAAAAATAGCTTAATTAACTATTTATAAAAAGACTTTTATCAGACAATTAGGCATTAAAATAACCTTTTTTTTTAGAGACAAAATAACTTATTTGAAGAAGTATTAACCCATTTCAAGCTTAATAAAGAGTACAGTACTAAGCCACAGATTCAGGAAGCTTGTTGAATATTTTTAAAAATATTTTTTTTGCTTCTTTAGAATCAGTAAGGGTAAATCTTCTATCATTGTAAGTAAAAGACATGGTATTGGGATAACTCATACGAAACCTTATTCCTCTAACCTTATTCTTATTGCACTTGGTTGTAGATTAGCTGATGTCTAATAAAAAAACAAAACACACAGAAACTGGAGCAAACAGTCACTATCCAGACTTTTACTGTGCTCCCTAGCACTTCGGCATAATGCTTTCCCGAAGTACTAGGAAGCACAGTAAAAGTTTGGATAGTGACCATTTGCTCCAGTTTCTGTGTGTGTTTTGTTTTTTTGATAGTTTTTTTCTGCTTTTGTAGTGTGGTATTTCTTTTCTGATGTCTAATAAAGCAAGTTGCAAATGTATACTGGAGATATTGCTATGAGGTCACCTACAAGGATTGACTAAGTTGGGGAGAAAGTCAACATTACTTGTAGACCCCTTAACTAAACCTTAAGAGAATTTTAACTTTACTTCTTGTGATTTTCCTGATGTGAAAGAACAGGATGGCTATCCCTTTCTCTGAAGGTTAATAGCTAGCTTATAATGGATTGCTGTGAAAAAGCAGAGGAAGAATTTCTGGATTGAATAAAAAAAAAAAACACAAACTGGAGCCACAAACGTTGCTGCTTAATTAAACTTTACTGGTGCTTCTGTTAATACAAGTGCTCATGAATAATTCATCATCCAATTACACAATTAAACATACCTAATAATATGTTGTACTCGTCTAATATACTTAACCGACTATAAATACACATTTTAATACTTTAAATGATCACAAACAATTCACTTTATCTTCACAAAACTATACTATAATGTTACAATGTTAAATATTGAGGTTAACTTCCAAGTTCATTCCTCTGGGTTGTATAGTTCTGTAATTAAGAATACATTTGCTTTCCATTTCTAAAAGCCTATGAACGAAATCAATGCACCCCCACACACCCATCTCACTGTGGTCTAGCTGAAATACTTAAAAAGATGTGGTCATCTGAGCCACCATGGGCTCTATGAAAATGTTCTGCTATAGGGTTATCCAGGCACTGATTTCTAATGTCCCCAACATGTTCAAGTATACATACTTTGGCCATACTTTTAGTCTGACTTGTATACCATTTTGTTAGTGTACAACCATAACCTACTGCATATACTACACCACGTGCAAAATAACCAAATCTTTTAATGGAGATATTCTTAATTCTCTTGTAAACTTTACATCTACCACAAATAAAGGAACCTACCCTTGTTCCCCTCACCAAACCCACTTTAAAATTCAACAACTCCTTTAAGTTTAGAAACCTGCCATAGGAAAATGCCACCCTACTGGGTAAGCGCTCACCCACACCATCATCCGGACTTATTGCATTTGTGTCTTTCGGCTTTTCCCGGTTAGGGTTCGCCACAGGGGAACTCCGGTCAGCTAATGATTGGCAGTTGATTTTTACATACCGGCTTTGCAGGCCTGACGCACAACTTTCAACGAAGGTACCCCCATTCACGCATGTCTCCACGCAGAAGACACTCAGGCTGAGTATCGAACCAGCCAGTGTCTTATTGTGAGGCGACAATGCTACCGCAGCACCACCACCGTGGGTATTACTGGCCATAAATCAGTGACTAGGTTTCTTAAAATATGTGAGAAAGGTGAGAACTTGGTAATAAAATATATATCCTTCTCAAATTGTCTCTGTCCTACTAAATGAACTGACTGCCCATAAAGTCTGACTTCTCCCTTTCCAGTTCCCACCTGTTTTTTTAACTTATTCTTAGCTTCCTCTACTATAGCCAATGAATAACCCTTCACTAAACTGTCCTTCTGCTAGACTTTCCTCAGATGCATTTGTGAAGCATGTTTATATTCACCATAAAGTAAACAACTCAATAAATGAGGGGGATGCATACTGCTGGCATGTAGACGATTATTCACAGCAGTAGCTTTTTATATGGTTTGAATTGCACTGAATTATCCTTGCTGATGTATTGCATAGTAGTTTTATTTATAGGTTCATAGGTTCATAGGTAGGTACTAGGCTATCGGCCCTAGGACCCATACAAGCCTAGCCAAAAAATGTACCCTGGCTTTCGCCACCCAAGAAAATTATTTTCCTGTGCCTCTGTTGAGCAGAGCCACAGAAGTGATCCCCAGGGTGAATTTCTCATTTCCCATCCAATCATCAAGAGTGCTAATGAGGAGCTCTGTTTGACATAGATAGGTAGTCTGTTCCAGAGTATGGGAAGTCTCTGGGACAAGAATCTATCCCTCCAGCATGTTCTGTTTATTGTGGTGACAAGGTTAAGGTCCCTAGAATGTGTAGCTAGTAAGGATTGGGATTTCTTTAAGTGGAGCATGTCCAACAGCTCTGGGTTTGACATAGCTTTGTATGTTAGGCAGAGATCGCCCCTGAGTAGGCGATATGTGATGGAGATCTGTTTGAGGCCAGTAATCCTCTTTGTGAGGTATTTCTGTGGTCTTTCCAGTTGTTGTAGATGTCTTGTGAGGTACATACCAAAAGGGGCATTGTACTCTATAATGGGTCTAATGAGTGATGAGTAGAGGGGAACAATGACCTATTTTTTTCTGGATGAGAATCCTTTTGTGATGAGATGAGCCTAATAGAAGGATTTCCTGACCACTGTGGCAATGTGATTATCAAAGGAGAGACTACTGTCCACCTGTGTCCCAAGGTCTCATCACATTTTCAGCATTAAGTAGACTACCAGCTATGTGGTAGTTCATGGGTACAGAGTTTTTACCAAAGGGGATGACAATACACTTTTTGGCATTGAGCTTCAGGCCATGGCTTTGACACCAGGTATATGTCTCAGTGAGGCCCTTTTGTAGTTTGTCCACATCATTAGGAGTTTCGATTATGGCTCCTAGTTTGCAGTCATCTGCAAACTTTGTTAGCCAAAGACCTTCTGTCTTGGCCTGCACTTCAGAGAAGTAGATACCAAACAGGAGAGGACCCAGGACTGAACCCTGTAGTACTCCACTTGTCACTGGTCTGATGTCAGATTTGGAATCCGCTACTTTCACAGTGTGGGTTCTGTCCATGATTCAGTTGGCAACCCATCTTGTGACATAGGGATTTATACCTAGTTTAGTGAGCTTATCTATAATTCCAGAGTGGGAGATGGTGTCGAAAGCCTTGGCGAGATTTAGATAAGCTGTGTGAACCATTTTACCCTCATCTATGGCTTGGGTGACTGCTTCAAAGAATCAATCAGGTTTAAGAGACATGATCTGCCTTTTACAAATCCAAACTGAGTAGGGTTCAGAGTTTGGAGATTACCAATGTCTTTGTTTATGAGTTCCATGATGATACGTTCCATGGCCTTGCAGACCAGGCTCGTCAGACTAATGGGACGGTAGTTCCCGGGGTCCGTCGTGGCTCCCCCTTTGTGGAGTGGGATAACTGTCGTGGTGCGCCATTCAGTGGGTACAAAGCCTGAGGTGAGGCTATGATTGAACATGGTACTTAGGTAGAGTGCCACTTCACTCTGTAGTTCATGTAGAATCCAGCCTGGGATATTGTCAGGTCCCATGGATGCTGTGTTCTTGGCTTTGGAGAGTGTGTTTTTTACCTGTGCAGCCGTGATTATAGGAACTTTGCATTCTTCCGGTATAGAGATGGCCCCTCTAGGGGGTGAGAGGGGGGTAAAGTTAGCACTGAACCTATATGCTAGGATGTTGGCAATATCAGTTGGTTCTGTATATTTAGTGTCATTATGCTGTAACTCAGAGCAGATCTGAGTGTTCCCATTTAGATTCTTGACATAGCTATAGAATGCTTTGTGGTTGTGTTTAGAGTCAGTGGCAATTTTGTTTTCGTAACTAGCTTTGGAGGATTTTATGAGGGATCTCAGCTTCTTACTGAGGTTGACCAGGGAGTTCCTCCAGTCATGGGATTTTACTCTTTTGCAACAGTTTCTTTCTTCTGTTGTAGAGTTTGTTTATGGCAGAGGACCACCAGATTGGCTTCCTTTTTTGGAGGATAACATCTTGGTTCTATTAGGGATAGCATGATCCATGCACTCGTGTAAGTGCTTATAAAGTGTATTTGTGTAGGATTCGGCAGTCATACCTCTATTGTCCGTCTGCATGGGTGTCATGAAGTTTGCCACTTCTGTCTTAAGAAGTGTGAAGTTGGCTTTTGAGAAGTTTTTTATGATGGTTTCCCTAATTGGGGCTGGGGGTGGGATGTGGATGTCTAGGCTGATTAGCTTGTGGTCGGATCTGATCAACAAAGAATTGACCTCTAGTGTGGAACATCGGTTTCCCATGTTGGTAATGACCAGGTCTAGGATATTGCTGCCCCTTGTGGGGGTGTGAATAAGTTGATCCAAGGCATTGGAATTTATGAATTCTAGAAAATGTTGAGCAAAAGAGCTGGTACATGAGTATTTTTCCCAGTTAATGGTGGGGTAGTTGAAATCACCCATTATTAGGGTGTTGGGTTGTACCCTAATACTTTCCAGTGTATCAAGAAATGAGGAGTGTGAATCCTGGGGCATGGTGGGGGGTCTGTAGCAAGCTACAATTTGGATTGCGGTCATGCACTTGGATAATCTCGGATGCATTATGCTGTGCAACTAGCCTAGAGGTGTGGATATCCTTAATGAATATGGACACGCCTCCACCTTTAGTGCTTCTTTCTGGGTTAGGTGGCCGAAAGGTGTGGTATGAATTGAAGCCTGGTAATGCAGGGGTGCTCTCTGGAGCTTTGAACCAGGTCTCTGTCACTGCACAGATGTCAATGTTCTCCATTTTAAGGAGTGCATTGAGTGAGTGCATTTTGAGGTTTAAACTTCTAGCATTAAGTAACATTACCCTCAGATTTTGCTTGCTTGTACCTGTTACAGTGGTGAATTTGTCATTTGAACCTTGCCTAAAAAAGGCACTATAGGGATGGCAAGAGCCTTAGCCAGTATCCGGAATCCTAAGGGCGACAGGTGCAGGCCATCTCTAGCAAATAATCGTGGACTGTCGATCATGTCGTCTCAGGCAGACAAATACTGGATCTCCTTAGAATGACACCAGAAGCTTAGCCAATTGTTGAAGTCAATCATTTTGTCCTTGTACTGTGGTATCATTCTGGGTGATGGCAGGATGCTACTCAGGGTTAGGGTCATACCTGCCTGGGATACAAGATCGGAGAGCTCCTCCATGTCTCTTTTCATGTAGTCCAGGGAGGTACGTCTCAGGTCATTCACACCAACATGGACAATGACAGTGTCATATGCTTTGTAGGTGAGCTCCAACCCAAAACAGTTTACATTTAACCCATCTACACATTTCCCAAATTGTTTTATGTCCCCTTTGCAAACAAAAATCAAATTGTCTATATAAGGCTTACATATGATGACACTTTTAGAAAAAAATTCAGTGGAATACAAAAATTGGTTTTCAAACTGAGCAAATGAGCCATAAAAATGATAGCATAGGAGGGGGCAAAAAAAGCTCCCATTGCAGTTCCTTCTTTTTGTAAAAACAATTCCTTCTCAAATCAGAAGTAGTTGTGGGTGAGATACAATTCCAGCATTTTAACCAAAAAAATCAGTATGTGGCCCTTCCCCTAACATTCTTTCAACAGCTTCTAACCCCTATCTTTTTGTAAATGCTTGTCTACAGTGATTTGATATCTACTGTGGTCCAGTAATAATCATCCGACCATGTTAACCCTTTCACACTCTTACAAAACTCCACTATGTCTTAATGTGAGAGGGAATTCTGTATAAGTGTGTTTTCAAATGTTTGTCCAACAAAATGCCCATGTTCTTTAAGTAAGCATTCATCCCTGACACGGTAGGTCTCCTTGGGGGTTCCATTAAATGTTTATGTAATTTAGGGATAGCATAAAAGCTTTGGTCTTTAGGATGTTTAATATAGAATTTTTTTAACATCTACAGCGATAAGAATCCTAACCTCCCCCCTCTAATAGTCCCAACAATGTTGCGTTGCGTCTTTTGGCTTATCCCGGTTAGGGGTCACCACAGCGGAACTCCGGTCCGCTAATGTTTGGTAGTGGATTTTTACGTGCCAAGTTACCAGCCCTGACGCACAACCTTCAATGAAGGCACGCCCATTCACGCATGCCTCCACACAGAAGACGCTCTGGCTGAGAATCGAACACGACAACATCTTGCTGTGAGGCGGCAACGCTACCGCAGCACCACTACCGCGGGTTAATAGTTCCAACAACATGGCATTAAATTCACATCTGGGATTTTTAGGTAATTTTTCATAATCCTTTTCATTCAATAATAAATCAAACACTATATTTTCATATCTTGCTTTAAACATTACCAGCCAATTTCCACCTTTATTGCTTGTCTGAAAACATATTGATGATTTACATTACAAAGTGCCTTAAGAGCTAACCATTCATTTTTACATAAATTAAACTGCCTTTCAAACTTGACAAATGTCAAATATTCTAATTCTACTTGCTTACAAAGAATCTTTTCAAAACTCTGTACTACTGTTGAAATTTGCTAATGTTAAGAACATTTGGGACCATAACCCATGCAGAAAAAAATAACCATCAGCCCCACCCCCATCAACTCTAGCACAAATACAGGATCATCTACAAAAATATCACAAAACTCATTTTCATGTAAAGACATATTTAACAGTGAATCATGCACTTCTATACTTTCTGAATCACTTGTAACTAATCTGTTTTGAAAATAAACTTTTAAATGCAGTTTTCTACAGAAACGTTTAACTTCCAAGATGACATCAGCTAGTGTCAGCATCTTTGTCAGCACAAATTTAGTACCTTTAGTACCTGTCAGTGCTGATAATCAAGTTGGATAAATTCACAATTACTGTCTGAATGGCCCTGTAGGACAACATTTTCATAGACCCATTGTGGCTCAGATGACCGTTTCTTTTTTAGTATTTCAGCTGACCACTGTCAGATGGGAGGGGGATTTCATTCATATGCTTTTAGAAATGAAAAGCAAATTTATTCTTAATTAAGAAACTAAACAACCCAGGGAAATGAACTTGGAACTTAACCTCAATATTTAATATTGTAACATTGGAGCAATTGTTTTGTGATAATTAAAAGTATAAACATATGTATTTATAGAAGGTTAAGTATACTAGATGAGTACAACGTGTTATTAGGTATGTTTAATTGTGTAAGCAGATGATGAATTATTCATTAGCACTTGTATTTAAGAGAAGCACCAGTAATGCTTAATTCAACAGCAACATTTGTGGCTACAGTTTGTGTTTTGTTTTTTTTATTCTATTCACGAGTTTGTTCTCAATATGTTGTTGGAGAATTTCTGGAGATCTTCTCCAGTCAACATGGAATCTAACATTTGTCCATCCACTACTAAAGCAGGAGTGATAGCGTAACTTGCTGACAGTCCTGTTTTCATGCTGTTGGATATAGTGGAGTATGGATTAAATGTGTATGCACTTTTTTAAAGATGGTAGCTTTTGGTGAATCAATTTCTTTCTTAAATTTCTTGTAAAGTGGAAGGGTTTGTATATAAGAGCAACTATCCTTAAACATTTGACCTTAATGTTTTTCTCAGGGCAAGCATAATATCCTCATTTTTCATTCACTGTCATTTTGAGGTAATCTATCTCATAAAGAAAGAAACTGAAAAAGAAAACACATGTTTTTTAACAGAACTTCCATCTATGCTCTGTATTTACCTTTCAATGCACATGATAGTAATTTAAAGTAATGATTCGATGTCATTACATCTTAACAGATAAGTGATGTTATTAACAGGACACCAGGTAAGTACAGACCATGAACTGCCACATGAGATGTCAGGGCTAACCCGGCCTGAGTGTTCAACTGGTTTTTCTATGATCAGTGGTCTACCCCAGTAACCAAAATGTAACTAAAATAAAACTGTGCTCAAACTCTTCCTTGTTTTTTTATGTCTGAGGATGTGCCTCTTCTTTTTAGAAATGGAATTACAGTGTTTTTATTCACTGGTAATCTAGCTGTTGAGTTATTTTCTTTTTTATGTAAATATTCTACTCTTCTGGTCAGTTCCAGTCTTTTTATTACTTTAACCAACCGTCTCTTCAGATATTTCTGTGCTACTGTAATAATTTTTCTAATATAAATACAGATTTTCCCACTTATGATGTATAAGGAGTTTCAGTATTGCTTTTTAAACAGTTAAATGTGAGCTGTCTATGACAAGGTACTGAACGTGTGGCTGCATTTTGTCTCGCTCCTAACCCTCACGTCCAAACAATCGCACACATACCTAACCTGCACCCAAAACCTAACTAACCTAACCCGCGCTCAATCGCACACTTACCTGAGCCCGACACGTAACTTTCCACCACAGCATTGAAAATACCAAAGCAACAGAAATGGACAACCGAATTCTTTCCCTAGGAAAAAATTCAGTTTTCTGTAGCTTTGATATTTTCAGCTTTTGCTGAATAGGGGTCAATATTAGAACATTCGAAGTTTTGAAACTTTGGTGTTCTAATATAGACCTTAAATTGAGTACCATTGTCAGAAAGAAGTTTGTGTGGACTACAATAAACTGAAAAATGATGTTTCAACTTAGTTATAACAACAGTGGATGTTAGGTTAGGTAGTAGATCATTCTCAAACCATTTCGAATAAGAGTCTGCCGAAACCAAGTAGCATTGATTGTTCCACTCAAAGATTTCAGTTGCAAATGTTGACCAAGGTAGTTCAGGAACTGGACTTAGCTGAAGTGGTTCTCTTTGCAAATATGGTCTAGTACTATTGCATACTGAACAAGAAACAAGTACTTTATCAATGACTTTTGGTAATGAAGGCAAAAAATACTAGTTCTCTTGCTCTTCTCTTCTCTTAGTGGATTTGGATCCTGACCATACCTCTCAACTGTACAGATTTTTACAGAATATCCAGATTTTTGCATCAAAGTTTTGGTCTTTTTCTCATAAAATTGTGTTTTTTGGCACATTACTGGCAAATCATTGAGGACTGAAGTCAGAAAATAGTTTCAGACTTCATAGCCTTCAGAAAATTCATGCTAATTCATAAACTGTTATTCTGTCAACTTTGTAAGTTTGTAAGAGCAATATTTAAAAAGTGTCCCTATTTTTAGGCCTTAGTCCCCCCATTATTTGTACCTTTGTCCAGGGGTCTTGCTCTAACAGGTTGAGATGTATGATCCTGGGTGACCACAGTACAAAACCTGGATATATTCTTGTTATAAGGAAGCAGGAACAACAATATTAGGACCTTTGAAAATAATACCATCTTCCATCAACAATTCACCTCTGTAAGGAAAATAGGTTTGCACTTCAGGTGGTACACTAGATTGCTTTGATGGCCATCTAACATTAATGTAGTGAGTGAGCCTTTGTAAAATTGGATCAGAGTGTGATCTCTTAACTCTTCAAGTCTAGTGGTGAAAAAAATATGTACTGACATCACATCAATGTCAAAAGTCTCTGCATCAAGCTATTCTGTCATATTTCTGGATAATCTGGATAAGGTATCAGCCAGATAAAGTAACTTGATTTTCATGTATACCATTTTGAAATTGTACTTTTGTAATCTGAGCATCATTCTTTGTAATCTCGCTGGAGCGGAATGCATAGGCTTCTTTAGAATAGTAACTAGAGGTTGGTGGTCAGTTTCAATCTGAATACCTCGACCATAAATATAATCATGAAACTTGCAACATGCAAATACTATTGCCAGAAGCTCCTTCTCAGTTTGAGCATACTGCATCCCAGTTTGGGTAAGTGTTCTAAATGCACAAGCTGCTAGTCTGCCCTCTTGAAGTATAACTGTGCCAAGACTAAATTTTGAAGCATCACAGGAAAGAGTAATTGGTTTGTCCACACCGTAGTATCTTAATGTAGGTGGAGAGGCAATTTTCTGCTTAAGGTCTTCAAATGCCTTCTGATGCTGATCTAACTATGACCATGCAACATTTTTACACATTAGCTCTCTTAAAGGTGCTCTCAACTCACTGAAGGCTGGTATAAACTTGCCTAAATAGTTTCCATGCCTAAAAAATGCTGTAGAGCCTGTACATTATCTGGTGCTGACATCTCAAGAATAGCTGCTTGCTTGGTCTGGTCTGGTCTCAAGCCTGTACTCGTAAACAAATGGCCTACATATGTAACTTCTGGAAGTCTGAATTTGCACTTCAGAGGATTGAGCTTCAAGTTTACTTCATGTGCTCTCTCTAGAATGTGCTTGAGGTTCCTGTCATGCTCTGCTTCACCATTGCCTCCAACCAATAAATCATCTACTATTATGGCACAAGGATAACCCAAAAAAATTTGCTGCATTGCATGCTGAAAGACTTCACTTGCAGAATGTATTCCAAATGGCATCCTTAGAAATCTGTATTTGCCAAATGGAGTTTCAAAAGCAGTTAGAAATGAAGATTTGTGATCAAGCATCGCTTGCCAAAATGAACTCTGCATCCAAGACAGAGAAAACAGTGGCATTCTGTATTAAGGCTGCGACCTCTTTGACTGTGCACATTGGATGATATGGCCTCTTTAATGCTTTGTTCAAATCTCTTGGGTCAATACATATTCTGATTTCATTGGAGCCTTTTTGCTAAGCTGCTACCATGGACGACATCCATTCAGTTGGTTCTGTGACTGGACAAATCAAACCTTGCTGCATCATTTTATCCAGCTGGGCCTTAACATTTTCATGGATAGCTATTGGAACTTTTCTCACTGGTCTGACTACTGGAGTGACCTCTGGGTCTAACTTCATGGAACACACAACTGGAAGTTTGCCTAACTTGTCATCGAAAACATCAACATACTCTGAGAAAATGGCTTTGGAGAAATTAGAACTTGGAAATGCACTTACATGATAAACTTCTTTAGCAAAATAAAGCAGATTCATTCTTAAACTATCTTTGAAACCCCAATAAAGATTGCACTGGTCTTTGGACTACACAGAATAAGAAGTTGTAACAGTTCTCAGCCAAATAACATGAAAGCATCACTGAACCTTCGGTTTGAATTTCTCCACCTCCATATGCAACACGTCTCGCACTACTGGCCACATTAAGTTGTTCATTAGTTCTCATTTTAGCAAATGTGTCTGCTGATATAACATTACACTTTGAACCGGTGTCTACTTTAAGTTGTGTGGATTTTCCATTAATCTGGATGGTATACAACACTTTGCTTCTTGTTAATAAGTTCACTGCATCAGCTCTTTCACCAAGCACTGATACACCATCTACATAGAAAGCTGACTGCTTTGGATCTACTGGATCAACCTCCTTCTTTGTGTGACCTTTCTTTACAACTTTGTGAGGCTTACTTGATTTGCAAAACTTTTGGAAATGGTTCTAATTTTTACACTTGCGACTTTGCTGACCAAATGCTAAGCACTTTTCTCTTTTAGACTCATGATTTGCACCACAATTCAACAGTTGACAATAAAGCTAGACTTGGGTTTTGCTGATTCATGCTTGTACTGCACTGAGCTTGAATGTGCTCCTTTCTTAGAACTTGCTGGAAAGCTACTTGGTTTCCCTGGTAAACCAGCAGGGGTTGGGCTGCCATGTGCTTAGGCCTATTTCTGTTTGCCATGTGTTGCATAGTATCTACAGTTCCTCTGGAGCCAACTGAAACCATGCTCTTATCACTTGTAAGCATACTTGTGTGTTTTTTTGTCACCTCATGGATTTGACAAATCTCTATGACTTTGCTCAACATTAAATCACCATCACAAAGTAAAATATTTCTCACAGCAGCACATTTAATACCACAAACAAGCCTGTTTTTATCAACTCATCTTTTAAGTCACCAAACCGACATATTTTAGCTTAGTTTCTCAGGTCAGTTTATATAAGCTGCAAATGCTTCCCCTGGTTTCTGATCTCTCATGTAAAACAAATGCCTCTCTAATTTAATATTTGTCTGGGGGTTACACATTTCTCTGAACTTTCCCTTCAAACACTCGGGGTATTCCCTTGATTCAGCCTGTACAACAATATGACCATTTTCAACTTCTCCTTCATATACTGCTGGTGCATACATAAATGAACGCTCTCTTTCTATGGCCTCTGACCCAGCTAGGTTTAGCAAAATGAATGCCCTGGTGCATGCATCTCTATCTGCATAAGCTGCTTATATAAAAAATATTGTACTCTTGCTCAAATATTCTCCAAATCCTCTGCAATTTTCTGATCAAATACAAGTAGTAGGGGCTTTTGAAATATGCCAGCCATATTAACACATACCAGTGAAGGCTTTGCAAATAAGCGCAAACATACACACATGCGCATATGCCAGAAACTTATGCCAGTATTTGTAACTTTGTCCAATGCCTTTGTGCTTCTGTATTTATACCTTTTTGAGCTTTTCAAAATTATGCTAATGGACAAACTCATAGTACCTTTTTTGCAAAGTGCTGCCATTACAGAGTGTGCTTCTTGCACTGCAAAGAGTTGCCTAGCAAGGTACTGCCATTTTGGAAACATTTCAATGTACTATGTATAGTTATTAGCAAAGTGCAATTACTTCAAAATGTTATTGAGCTTTGGGCAAGAGACGTCCAGTTTATTCACATCATATAGTTATTTGATATGTTTCTTACACTGATTAGAGGTGATTTATTGCAAAACTTAATTACAAGAGTATTACAGTGCCTGAGAGTTTTATTTCATTTGCATCGTAAAGGTGTTTGAAATGTTTCTTAAAATTATGGTAAATAACTTTAGCATTTGAAAATGATATTACAAGTGTTAAAATGCCCAAGAAGTTTATTTCGCAAAGTCCAATTATTCAAAGCATAACATTTTGAAGTAATTGCACTTTGCGAATAACTACACATAGCACACTGAAATGTTCCCAAAATGGCAGTACCTTGCTAGGCAACTCTTTACAGTGCAAGAAACACACTCTGTAATGGCGGCACTTTGCAAATAGACACACCCAACACAAGAAACTTTTCAAAATGGCTATACGTTGACTTATACAAACACATCACAATAGACGTTTACTGACTTTAACTTATGTAACTTGTATACAAACTAACAACTGCGACCATGCATGTGCACACTCTGGCTGCTCTTACAAAGTGGCACTACAGATTGCATGTGTCTGGAATTTACATGTGTACGTACAGCCTTGCCATGCTTCTTAAAGATACAGCACACATCACTTAAACTCTGACCTATACATTTGCTTTTATTTGTAGCTGCATAAAATTATACATTGTCAATATATGGTAGTTACACCACAGTGAACCACAGTGAATTGATACTTGAAATACAACTAATTTATTTCTAAATTACGCAGCTGCATAGCTTTAGAAGAGCCATTAATATAATTGTTTTTCCTAATGATGGGTGTAGCTTTTACTGTTGCTGTTAATGTGTTGTAAGGCACTGTGGAGTTTTCTTAATACACTGAATTCTAATACTGCCATTACAAGACACAGGCAAAAGTGTATACATAATCTAGAAAGTCACTGGCTTTAATTGTTTCTTTATTAAAACATAAATATTGCTTCAAAAAAGCACTGCAGGGTTCTTCTTATGAGAGAGTACTGGCCCCTGAGAGAACATTGTCCAGAAAGACTATTATAAATATACTGTTTTCCCACAGCTGTAGTATTTATACTAGTGAGACAAGTTTAAATACAGTTTGATTTATGAAAATTTACAGAAGCTTTTATTTTTCATTGCAACATTGTATTACAAATGATGTGTCAAACAACTGTAGCCAAAGCCATGAAAGATTATGAATACAAATTTCACAGCTGTGGATTTTAAATCTACAGAAGGATTTATCTGTATTGCCCGAAGCATTTAATTCTACCTATTACAAGCATGTGCATATTTTTGGAGATTTGAATAATATTCTTATATTTGGGATACGTTAGTTTTAAATAGCTGATCTTATTTTTTTTTATATTTGTGTGTGTGTGTGTGTGTGTGTGTGTGTGTGTGTGTGTGTGTGTGTGTGTGTGTGTGTGTGTGTGTGTGTGTGTGTGTGTATGTGTGTTTTGTTTTGCTTTTTTTTTTTTCCAACTGGCCAGCAGCATGCAAACACTGTAAAAACAACAATTATGTGTTTATATGGGTCTGTAAATGGCACTTACATGAATGAAAATATATTTTAATATAATTTTTATTTATAATATGTGGAAAACATATGATATATTCAGGGTTTACTATCATAATGCAGAATGTAAGTTTCCATATTGCCAACCTTCAATTCTGCGAGTCTCCTGTTCACTGAATGCCAATGGACATTCTTGGGCAATGTTATGTATTGAGATTGCAGGACAGTGCAGATCTGGAGATTTACCCTTTTCTGCACTATAGTGTGATCTCAGAGTTGGAATATATAAGTGGCAGGATGTGTCTGCAAAAACATTACTGTCTGTGCTGTGCAGTACGGATCTGGTACGTACGTACTGTTGCAAAGAGGGCAATGGACTTCAGAAGTCGAATTCGACTTCTTGTCAGTTAGGTTATTGATATTCCAATCTAATTAATATTCTACACATCAAACATGTAAACTGCATTTTTTAAATGGTTTACATTCTGATGTTCAATGTTTTGATAGTAACCCTATGTTTAGATATTTACACTAAACTGAATTAAATCAGAACAGAATTAAATAGAAAATAGGTAAAAGGGATGGGAACTATGTTGCTCACATAGCATACTGTATTGCTAAAAATCTTTTAAATACTAAGTTAGAAATGCTGTAAGTAATACAATGACATGACTTAAACATATATGGAGAGGTTGTTGACAGAGTATGAATGTAGTCAAATCTTTTCTACTTGAGGTTAAAAAGAGAGAAAAGCAGCCACACTATGTTCCTCCAATCCTATCTGTGTACAACTGATAGCCTGAGGACTTATTGAACCAACCCAGTTCTGACTTCCAAAGTGCCAGCCAAATTTCTAAATCATATGTAAGGGCATCTTAAATGAATATATTTACAGATTCACAATCTCATTTCTTAAGCCTATAAACTACTGGTCTTCAAGAAGAGAGAATATGAAGGAAATTAATATGTGATTTTTAACTGACTGTAAGGGGAATTGGATGTCATTATATAATATATAATTCACAGTTTTTTTTTGGGGGGGGGGGTTGCTGGGTTTTTTTTTGCTAATATTTATTATTATTCAGTGTCATGAGTTGGTAGTCGATCCCCCTAGTGGTGTGTTCCAGACAACAGTCAAAAATGCAGGTCACTTGTTTTCTTATAAACCAAGCAGAGGTCACCACTAAATAGTCTTCAAGAAACAGAATATAATGACATTTCTGAAGCCTTACTAGTTTGACTTTACTGACCCCATGACTTCTATAAAATGGAATGCTGTAATTTTAATCCCTTTTGGTGGCTTGTTTGAAAGCTATAAGATGCAGCACTATATTCAACAGCTGCTCATATCAGACAAGTCTAAAATGGTACAGCAGCCTCCCTGGAATGACTAAAATTAAAATTAAGATTACTACTACACATACATAAATGCATGGAACTAGCCATACCCAGCAGAACCAAGATGCTCTTCTCCAAAAAAGGAAGCCAATTTGGTAGTCCCTTGCCATTAATAAACTCTACAACAAAAGGAAGAAACTATTGCAGAAAAAGGTGAAGTCCCAAGATTGGAAAATCTCCCTTATTAGCGTCAACAAAAAGTTAAGATCCCTCATCAACACGTCTAAAGCCAACTATGAAGGCAGAATTGTGGCAGACACTAAAAACAACCACAAAGCCTTTTCTAGTTATATCAAGAATCTCCATGGCAATACCCAGGCTTGCTCTGAGTTACTGCACAATGGTACCTCCTATTTTGAGCCAACAGATATGTCCAACATACTGGCTGACAGATTCAGTGCTAACTTTATCCCTCTCTTCCCCCCCAAAGGACCAATCACAATACTGGAGTAATGCCAGGCACCCAGCATTACTGCAGCACAGATTAAAGCTGCATTGTCCAAGGCCAAGAATACAGCTTCCATGGGAACCGACAATATCCCTGGAGATGAGCTACAAAGTGAGCTGACACCACATCTGTGTGCCCTGTTCAATCACAGCCTCAACTCAGGCTTTGTCCCTACCAAATGGGGCACTGCTACAGTTATCCCTGTCCATAAAAGGGGAGTGACTACAGACCCTGAAATTTATCGCCCCATTAGCCTTATGAGTCTGATATGTAAGGCTATGGAGCGCATCATCATGGATCTAATTAATAAGGATATAGGGAATCTCCAGACTCTAGGTCCAATGCAATTTGGTTTTGTGAAAGGTAGATCATGCCTGCTTAACTGATTGACTTTTATGAGTCAGTCAGCAGAGCTGTGGATGAGAGCAAGACAGTTCATACAGCCTACCTCAATCTGGCCAAGACCATTGATACCATTCCCCACTCCGTAAACTCACCAAACTAGGCATCAACCCGCATATCACTAGGTGGGTTGCAAATTGGCTCACAGATAGAACCCACAGTGCGAAAGTAGCAGACTCCAAGTCAGACTGCTGAACAGTCATGAGTGGAGTCCCACAGGGATCGGTCCTGGGTCCTCTCCTGTATGGCATCTACTTCTCAGAAGCCCAGGCCAACACGAAGGGACTCTGGCTGACCAAGTTTGCAGATGACTGCAAGCTGGGAGCCATTATTAACCCAAGTGATGTAGACATACTACAGAAAGGCGTCAGTAAGACCAGTGACTGGTGTTGAAACCATGACCTTAAGCTTAATACCAAAAATGCTTCATCATTCCCTTTGGAAAAACTCAGTTCCCATTAATTACCACATTGATGCAAGCCCACTGAACACTGAAGGAGTTATTAGAGATCTGGGGACACAGGTTGACAGCAACGTCTCCTTCGACCACCACATTGCCACTGTGGTCAGAAAGTCCTTCTATGTGGCACATCTCATTACCAAGGGTTTTGCGTCCAGGAAGAAAGAGGTCATCATCTCTCTCTACTCTTCACTCATTAGGCCAGTTATCACGTATAATGCCACATTTGGCATGTACCTCACTAGACACATGCAACAGCTGGAAAGGCCACAAAAGTACCTCATGAAGAGGATCCTAGGCCTTAAACACATGTCCTACACTGACAGACTCAAAATACTCCAGTTATTCTCTGTCTCATATCGTCTACTAAGAGGCGATCTCTGCTTGACTTACAAAGCCATATCTGACCCAGCTCTGTTAAAAATGCTACATCAAAAGAAATCCCAATCCCTCTGCATGGCACGCTCCAGAGAACTCAACCTCATTACCACAATCAACAGTACATGCTGGAGGGACAGGTTCATAACCCTGTGATTGCCCATCCTCTGGAATAGATTTCCCATACATGTCAAGCAGAGCACCTCACTGGCCCTCTTCAAGAAAAATCTTGATGAGTGGATGGGAAATAGAAAGTTCACCCTGGAGATCACTCCAGTGGCTCTACTTGATAGAGGCACTGGGAACTAACGTCAGGTGGCACTATGCCAGGGCACATCTATGGGCTAGGCTTGTAAAGGCTCCAGGGCCATTAGCCTAGTACACACCTATGAACCTATGAACCTATGTAATAATTACTTATTTTTGTGGACCACCTTGGAGGGTTTCAGCATCTTTTAATGAAGTCATTATTTTATATTTGTATTCATCAATATACTTGGTTTCCACACCCTCATTTCTGCATTTTTTTATCTGACAATAAAGACAAAAAGCTGATAACCTGGATTCAGAACTTTGAAATCTGACAGTTACAAACAAAGGTTTACTATACTAGGGACGGGCACTTGTTTTTTTTTTTTTTTTTGGGGGTTTTTTGTCTGCTCAACTGACCCAGTGTCCAGTCACCTATGCCCAAAAGGCCCATTCATTCTTCCTAATAGACTCTAACTGGACCCACAGAGAAAACTCACCAAGCACCCTCCGATCATGGATAACACTGAGCCATGAGGCATTGTTGAGGGACATACAACCCATCTGCTCCTGTTAGAGTGCACCCTCTTCCCAAACATTGAAGAGATTGGGGCCATCCTCTTCCTTAGGGCAAGGACCAAATTTCATTTGTTGGCCAGGTCAAGCTCGCTATTCTAATGTCTTGTGGGAGGTGAGAATGAGGCAGTAGAAAATAATTCAGTCAGTAAGACTTGTGGACCTCCTCTACATCCCCCAGAGCTCATATCCCCACTGGCAGCTGTACTGCCTGACCTTGGGAAATGCATGCATACCTCCACACACTGGTCACTGGCACTCAAAAGTATGTACTCACTATTTCTAATTTCCACCAGTGTAGCATTTAGTGCTCCCACTAGGTGCCACCCAAGTGTCAGACCAGAGTTGACCACTCCTTTCAGCACCATATTGCTAATCGAGCACAGGTCATTTAGATTACCGTCAGGGTTTCATCCCTCTATGTGGAATGGCATAGAGACACTTAAATTTAACAATTATTAATAATTTTCTACCTAGTTTTCAGAAACGTCAACTTAATTTTC
Organism: Protopterus annectens; assembly: GCF_019279795.1. Lineage (NCBI taxonomy): Eukaryota > Metazoa > Chordata > Ceratodontiformes > Protopteridae > Protopterus > Protopterus annectens. The sequence continues at coordinate 233,996,822 of NC_056732.1, read as the reverse complement.
AATCTTACGTGCTAAAATCCTTGTATACTTACAGAAAGAGATTCAGGAATGTCATAAATCTTAAGATGTTTACCTCATAGACATGAGGTACAGGGTTTAAGTCTCACCTTTAGTCAGTTTTCTGTTCTTGGCTAGCCATGCAGTAGACAGCTTACCTAGTAAATACCCATGAAAGGTGATTTCAGTCACTATGCAAAATCATTTTTCAGGAACAATTTACACAGCAACAGTGATGCAGTTTAAGATATAGTTCCCTTAAGTGACTAATAATTTTGTAGCTTACAAAACATAAACAGTACTTTGATAAATGTGACTATACCTTCCAAGGAATTGGTTGAAGAAAACTTATTCAAGTTAAGCAGCCCCTTAAAGCAGAGCTGGGAGGTACTGGTTCAGCTATGAATTAGATGCATTCTGCCGTTGATGGATTACTATAAAACAAACTTTGTTATACTAAGCTTTTCATTACATTAGTATTTATCCTCCCTTTCTGTCTTATGCAATTTAAGTGTTCTTCCAGCGTATCTCAAACAATGCATTTATAAGAACAGCACTGTAATTGTCATGTGTTTTAAATTTGCTACATTTCTGCTTCCCCTTCAGCAAATTGCTCATCATGTAGTTATGCCAACTATTCAATTACTACATGGCTACTGGTAACTACACCACCCTGAAGATATCTATGTCTGAAGGTTAGGGTCCTTCCAAATTTCATCAGGAGTCATTGTCTAGACATCTCCCTTTACACATTTCAGAAACTTAAATCTTCTCCAGCAATTATTTCAAGAACCTTTCTACTGCACAAAACATTGAATTTAATGTACAAACTTTTTCATACACACTGGCCACAGTTATGTTTTACTTTTGATATAATAATTCCTTGAAAGTCTATCAATAATGTCCTTTTGAACATATAACATAAGCTCTTCCATCATACTTCTGAGAGGGAGTTAGTTTAAGAATCCCCTAGTTCAACAAGAATCTTAAAGCAATGTTAAGTCAAAGAGAGATGCTACATGAAGCTAAGAAACATGGAGATTACCTGTAAATGTGTAGTTTTCCTATGTAGCAGCAGAGACTTAAAACATGGTATATCACCCTTGCTGCATTTTGGTTGTTTGTAACATTGTGCTATCCAACAATGACTGAGGCCTTCTTACAGAATGGTTATTTAAAGAACCTACGCATGTCTTTCTATAAGCAGAGCATAATAATTTTTATTTCACATCTAAAAAAAACATGGTATTTGTTGAATGGCTAAATAATTGACACACTGATGTCCCTCTCACAACACTAAGTAAGGAAAAAGTCACAGTCAGTTGCCCATCTGGTTGCCCAGATCTACCACATTATGCACACACTCAGATCATAACCACAAGTGCTAGTATGACTCAGTCATAGTCCATATGGATGTAAAGGACATGAGATGTACCTCCCTAGACATTAAGAAGACAGACATCATGGAGCCCTTGGAATATGTGTGCCAGGCTGGTATGTACCTAGTACTGAGCAGCATTCTACCTTCTCCAAGGATGATGACTCAATATGAACAGAAGATGGCTGACTTTAACAATTGGCTTAGTTTTTGGTGACATTCTAAGGGGGTACAATATTTGTCAGCATGGAAGGAGATGATCAACAGACAACACTTCTTTGCCAGGGATGGTCTGCACCTCTCCCCTATAGGCTTTCGAATATTAGCTAAAACATTGTCCTCCCCCATAGTGCCTTTTTTAGGCAGTGCCAAACTGAAAATACTTCTGACACAGTAAATCAAAAGCAAGAGAATCTGAAGGTGTTACTGCTCAGTGCTCGGAGTCTGAACAAGAAACTCCACTCCCTACAAGCTCTCCCTTCCCCAGAGAATGCTGATGTCTGTGCAGTCACTTTGACATGGCTTAAAGTTGCAGGAGCACCACAGCAGTGCAAGGTTAAAATGACTTCCACACATTTAGAACACCTGCTGCACAGTCAGGGACTAAGTGTTGATATGTCTGGATTTACATAAAAAATAAATATACTATACCTCAAGGCTGGTCAAACAGGGCAATGCACTTGAGCTTCTCCACATTCAAATCACCAGAGACAAAATACAATACCACTTCCTTGCAAACTGCAGGTCCCCTCTATTACCCAAGAAACCCATAACACATATTTAAGCTTACTGAAAACACACACCATGCAATCCAATGACATATTCCTGGGCAACATTAATTATCCCACTATAAAGTCAGAATAATATATGACACCAAACATGCAAGCACAAAGATCCCTTGAATTTGTAAAGTTTGTCAATACACCAATCAGGGGTGCAAACATACTGGATCTGGCCCTTAACTAATATGGGAGAGTGTCGCACACCCCGAAGTATAATGTCCTCTGGTAAGGTCAGGCCACAAAATAGTCATCTTTGAAGAAAAAACAAAATCTGGGACCCCAACTACTCTAAGGCTAACTTCCTACTATTGCATGATAACATGGCAAAATTTCAAGCCCCCAAAACTCTGGAAACACTGTTGCCTGTGCAGAATTATTCAAAGAAACCCTATACAGGCATGTTAATGTCTGCATAGAGGCAGCTGTACCCCCCCCCCCCAGGAAAAAATACAGATCTAACTCAAATTACAATACTGATAGGATGTATAACAGCAGGAGGAAAATCATGGCAAAAATTAGGAGGTGTAGCACCCAGCAAGATAAAAGAGCTCTCATCAAATTCAACAAACAACTCAGAGGACAAATAAAGTCTACAAAGCAAAATTTGAGGTAAGTTTCGCTCCCCAGTCCAAGGACAACCACAAGGCATTCTCTAGCTATTTCCACAACCCAAAGGCAATACGCAAACCTACTGGCAGACAACTTCAGCTCTAACTTTACCCTTCCCTCCCAGCCTGCCCTCAGGAAATACTATCAAATATAACTTCCCCTGGTATCACTAGGTAACAAGTCCTCAAAGCTCAAGATAAGGCCAAAAACACTCCATCAATGGGCTCCTACAATATCCCATGATGCCTTCTAAATAGCATAAAATGTCAGTAGAGTAGCCTGGGCTCAAAGTGTTGGGGGGAGCATGATCAGTATTGCATTTGCAGTCAAACCTGAGTGTTGTGACACTGTCTGTGGTGTAAACTGTAGCAGCTGCTTGCTATGCTGTAGCAAACAGTTTGTTACAGTTTAAAAAAAAATCTCTTTTTTAAACTAAAACATGAGCACTGTTGCATTCCATGCAGACATGGTATAAAGTGTAGCAGTTGTTTGCTGCATTTGTAGCAAGCAGTTTGCTATAGTTTAAAAGAATAATTTTTTTAACTCACATGAGTATGCTTCTTGCAGGAAGAGTATAAACTGCAGCAACTGTTTGCTACATTTGCTACAGTTTAAAAGAATAAATTATTTTTTTAATAAAATGTGCAGAAGGAGAGTTGGGGCAGGGCACAGAAATGGGGGGGGTGGAATGTTGTGCATATGAACACCTGGTTGGTGTATCCATAGAAATAATAGTTTTGTTTTTTTTTGGGGGGGGGGGGGTTGTATGGATCTAACTGTAATAAGCCAATTATTACAATGTTTGCTTTATAATGGAAGAGTTGAGGGGTGTGAATCTAACTGTAATGAGCCAATTGTTACACTTTACTTGAAGACTTGAGGGGACAGGGTGCATGTTTGTGCTACTGACACAGGGCATTGGTTTAGCCACCTATGCTTCTTTGATACAGGACCTATCAGGCCCTTTGGAATCACTAATTAACAGTAGCCTCCAAGGGTAAAATGGTTCACACTACCTACCGATTTGACACAATTTCGCATTTTTGACAAACTCATGATGTTAGGTACAAACCCTTATGTCACCCATTGGATAGCCAAATGACTTACAGACAGGGTCCAGGAAGTTAAAATTAGAGAGTACATCTCTACAAAATGGCCATTCACCAGCAGACTCTCTCAGTTGTGGGTCCACTAGTTTTTTGGCATCTACTTCTCTGAAGTCAAGGCCAACATCAAGTGCTTCTGGCTGAGCAAATTTGCAGATGATTGCAAATTAGGAGCAGTCATAGAATCCTAATTATAATATCTGTAAAGAATAATAGGGCTGCAGCTGTGCTGTGGCTTAGTCAGAAGCCATGTAGGGTTTTGGTTAAAAGATTGTTTTGCAATAGATATTGCATTACCTGCTGATGGATACCTCTTTCGAGAATATTGGATATGGGTGACAAAATGGATATAGGACAGAAATTGTATGGTTCAAAAGAGTTGCCTCCTTTGTGAATGGGGTGATGTGAGATTGTTTCAATATGGTAGCTACTTCTGATTTGGATAAAGACCTACTTATAAGGATTCTGATTGGAGAGATGATTGAGTTGGCAGCCAGTTTGAGGTAGAGTTCTGGAAGATTGATGAGTGAAAGACATTATAACCATGCACTACCTGAGTGCTTTCTGTGGCTTTGAACCATGTTTCAGTAAGTGCACAGATGTCAGCACTCTCCAGGGGGAGGAGAACTTCCAGGGAGTGCAGTTTCTTGTTGAGGCTCCTAGCACTGAGCACCAACACATTAGCTTCTTCTGAGTAGTTTTTGTTATGTTGGAAGGTTTGTCTGTTTGTCAATACCTAAAAATGACACTATAGGAGTGGATAATATTTTGGTCAATATCTGAAAGTCTACATGTGACAGGTAAAGATCATCCCAGACAATGAAGCATGGCCTGTCATCTGTGTCCACCCAGGCTGACAAGTATTGGACCCCTTTGGAATGACTCCAGTAGCTATACAAATTGTTAAAATCAATAATTTTATGCTGGTATTGTTGCATCATCCCTGGAGATGGTAGAGTGCTTCTCAGCACTAGGTTCATGCCTGTCTGTGACACATATTCTGAGAGCTCAAGCATGTCTCTCTCCATATAGTCTAAGGAGGTACATCTCAGGTCATTCTTGCCCACATGGACTTTGACTCGGTCATACATGAACTGGCAAATCCTGGCTCCTGGCAGGCAACTAACTGTAACCTTCCTCTTATCCTGCCTTGTGAGAAGGGCATCAGTGTGTCTAACAATGGAATCTTCTATGACCAGATTATTTGGTTGTGGAGCATTTTGCCTTATTTCCCTCTTCCTTCTGCATGCCTGTCTCTCCATTTCTCTGTCTTCTCTGTATGGTAACCTTTCCTGCAACTATTCACACTCTCCTTTTCTAATGTCTTCACACTACACGATACTCTGCTATCCCTGTAGCATAAGCCATTTCAGTCATTATGGCTGCATCTTATCCATAAAGCTCTGCTAACCATAATTACATTTTTCCATCTGTGTTTTGACATTAACTGCTTCCTGAACTAAATGATGCAACATATTCTTGCACCTGTAAATATGTATATATATTTGTTTTTTTTAGCATATATTTGTATCTGTAAATATGTTTTGTTTATTTGTTATGTGATGCTATTCACCCAGGCTGTGCCTGCAAATAATCCAGAGATAAGTGCACTGCCCTGGTAAAGGAATATAAAGAAAGAAAGAAATGTCACGGTGCTAGACAGTTCCAGAGAAGTGTATCAATACCCAAAATCATAGAATATTACCTGTCAACACAAACCCCTTTATGAAAAACGTACAGCTGGAGCAGAAACTAGCAGAAACCAAAGCAGAATCAGACTTGGGGTGGTCACATAAGGTTAACCAGTCACTGTTAAAAAGATGCAGTGAGATTTGATAGGACATTGAAGTGCACAGAAGAAGGCATGACCAGCAGACCCAGCATAAAATGGGCAGCTGTTATTCTGTGGAAAATAATTTGTTATTGTTACGTGAATATTATTTTGTACATGTCTGGACTCATTTTGTGACCATGCAAACAAGATGAAACCAAAATAGAAAGCAACGAAATGTGCATAGTCTGCAAAAGAAAAGAACTTAGATACTCTTATTTGGAGCAGAAAGGCAGAAAGTGTAATAACAGAACCTGTGATATTCAGTAAAAAAATCAATAGTGTGTTTGCAAACATGTGCAAGCCCAAGAGTGTAATTTCAAGAGAAGAATAAGTTGGGGTGGCTGTCAAAAAAGATTTCAGAAGTAA